>NW_027529174.1:1734300-1741676 GCF_008692635.1 Crocuta crocuta | reverse complement strand
CGGGGCCTCGGGCCTCCGGGCCTGCCCCGGGGTTCTCACGACAACTTTTCCCCCGGGGCCGGGGCGGCGGGAGGGCGATGACGCGGGCGGGGAGGCTCTGAGGAACGAGCGGAGGAAGCGCTCGTTTTGAAAACCGCCTTCAAAAGGACAGTCCTGACAAATCGCGGGGGTGGGGACACACCTCACCGGAACGCGTTGTTCTGCCTGTAACGTGGTTTAGCCAAGGAGGGCTGTGTAGCCCACCCCTCCTGCAAAGAAATGACCCGAAGGACAGCCGTTACGTCTTCAAGTGGGGGGACTGGAGCAGCACTTTTCGTCTCTTTTTTACAGACACGTCGTTCCCTCCTGGAGTTTGTAAGGCCAGGAACTGAGAGCATCAGGAGAAATGTCCACCTGAGGGCTTGTGTGAGTCACTCTGCAGTCTGCAGCCTCCTTCGCCATCCCTCCCACCTCCCAAACCCCGTTTTTCTAACTAAAGCCGAGAATCCACAGCCTCCAGTCAACGCGCCGTTCACTGTCCAGCGCGGTCTGGACGTTGTACCACAGCGCACACGGTCGAGAGCCCACTTCATTACCAACTTCAAGGTCTCTCCTATTTCCTTACTTCGGAGCCGAACATTGCTCTATCAGATTCTGAGTAACATGACTTCCTGCTACATCCTTTCCATACTTATATAGTCTCTGAGCTGGGGGGCCGGGGTGGAAGATGGAGGCAGATGTGCACCCCTCCACTCCCCACAATTTAAGATGTAGGGAGGTGTAGGAAGTTACAGTCCTGAAGACCTTGTCTGAGGGTTTGGTACAAACAGGTCAGGACTTGACTTTGCTAACAGTAAAAGACATGCACAAGTGTGGGAATCACGTTGGTTTGTTGTTTAAACAAACAGTTGCAAAATCATGCAACATAATCCTGAGTAGGTTTTGATGTGGCTTGTGCCTGGAGAGGAGCCACACTCCACTGATCTACCTGCATAGTGTACCTGATGCTGTTACAACCTGTTCTACTGTGACCCACAGCCTGTGCTCCCTAATAAATGTATTCACCTCTCTTCTGGGCCACTTGAAGAGGCTTTCCCATGGGACAAGAAGCCATTCTACTGTGAGGGAGTCTTGGGCTCAAGGCACTTGTCTTGTTATGGTGAAATCTCCCTATTTTTAGGGAATTATATGCCTTCCCCGTGCCCCATTGAAAAATCTATACCAATGGTTCCCATCTCTGTGCTCACAGGCACAAGCCAGGTTGGAAATGCCTCCTCTTCTGTTGGCACCTATCTCCCCTTTTCTTTGACCCAGAAGTTCAGAAATGGAGAGAATCTTGGGGATTAACTTCTCTGGTCCTCTCCTGGAAGAGCCCAGGAGAATGAGGCACAGGAAGACTCACTATCCCAGTGTTGCCAGCACTGGGATATCCCAGTTAGTGACCAGCACCCTGGAGGGGCAAGTCTTAGCTTCAGTGTCAGTCCTGTGTTCTAGACCCTTCTGAGCAGCCCATATGTCTTTTGTCTGGCAAAAAAAAAAAAAAAAAATCTGTTTTAAGGCAGTTTAAAGGCAGAGTCCTTTGAATGGGCACTGACTGCCTTCCTAGGATACCAATTCCAGCCAAAGCTGCCCACTGGAACCACCCACCACTGTTCATTTTGCCTAAAAGTACACAGGAGAGGGAAACGACTGCCTCTGATTTTATTTCTTGCCCCAGAAAGGTTCCAGCTGATTCCACTGACATAATGATGCTGCCTCTTCTCCATGAAAATTTTTGCCTCTTTGTAGGATCCTCAGTCCTACAGAAATATTAATCAAACGTATAGATTTCTAAACTGGACTCGGGTCCAAAGACTGTTCTGCATGTACTTCTTTCTCTCTGTTACTTACATATTTGCTATTATACAACTCAAGGGCCACTACTGTCCTTACATTTAAGCAGGTGCATTTTCCCTTATTATATTTTTGTGGCTTCCTGTTACAGGACTTTGTATGAGGCTTCAAGGGTAGCTTCCGGTTGACTTTGAAGTACTCCTTGGGTTACTTGGCTGAGGGCCACTGGACTTGTTTGGCTGCTAAGGAGACTCGTGAGCAGTCCATTTGAAAGTATATACTTCTCCAAGGTACACCAAACAAACAAGCTTGAGTTCTAGAAATGAGAATGAAAGATCTGACCTCTATAGTCAGATCTATCTGCTGTTTCCCCACAAAACTCAGTTTCTGTTATCTCAAGCCTCTTTGGTCGACAAGCATTTATAGCTAGTTCTTGGTTTTTCCTCTTTCTTTCTCTCAAAGGAAATTAGAAACCAAATCACCCTAGTAACCTTGGCCTTATAAAACTTCTCAACTCTTTCCAGTAAGGAAACTGTTGAAAAACTTCTCTAAAGGTAGTCTAAACACTTGCAGATGAAAAGAACTAAAAATATTTTAAATCTTCTTAAACTTTAATCCCCACATAAGTTCTATTGTTGCTGTGGTTATAGTCCCATCTTATGAAACATTCAAGAGTAATTTGTTCTGTGGTTGCGTTTTCTTTTGTGGTTGGGGGAAGGCAAGGCACAAACCTTTTCAAGAGGTTAAATGAAAACTGCTGGCTTTTTCCTAAGTGAATTCTAACACTTGGTTAGACAGTTTCGCCCTTGTCCCCTAACCCTATAGTGATTTATTTTATTTACCTATATGAACTAACTCACAGAGAGTGCTACAAACTGGTAACCTTCTGACAATTCTATGGGCTCACATTTACTATTTTCTCCCTCTCCCAGCCATCTGGTCTCTTTGTAAAGCCATTAATATCAAACCAAACAGTTATCAGTGGTAGATACTCCTCAGAAACAGAGTCCCATGGTGAGCTGGCCAAAAGAGAAAAAAAGCAGTTGAATCATTTTTTAGGGCCATCTCCCAATTTTCTGTAGCCAAAATCTCCTTTATATTCACTGCAGACTTTCAGGAAGCAATGCGATCTTGAAGAAGTTGGTATTTTCTTAAGTGAGAAAAATAATGTGCTGCTCTATCCACAAAAGAAGTGGAGGGTCTTTGGATGGGATTAGAGTTTCCTGCATTCATCACTTGCAGAACTACTCTGGACAGGGTGCAAGGGACACCACCCAAGCTGTCATTGTCTCCCAGAAGTTGACAGATAGGAGTGGAATATTGATCTGCCTCCCCAGACTAACATGAGGGCTGCTTTCAAAAGAGAGTTTTTGTTTGTGTATTTGTTTAACGTCCTTAAGCTTAGAGAAGTAGTGCTCATGCCTGGCCAGGTCTCAGAGTCACCTGTAGAAATGTCCAGGGTCACCACAGTCCTTCTGAATCAGAACCATTTTAGGAATCCAGGGTGGAAGAGATATAAAGGATATTTCAGCTCTTACAAGAGTTCACAATTTCATCATTAAAATAATGATAAATGTTTAGAACTTCTTATACTTTATACCTGTAAAAATGCATTAAAATATCTTCTACCTCTGATGCCATGGGTCATCTCAACACTTGAATGTAGGTTGAGGTATTTTTAAGGGAATAAAGTTTTAAAAATAAACAAATATACCTTGGGAAAAAGACATTTAGACACCATGCTATTAATCTTTTGTACATATGGTCCGGAATGGGGAAAATGCCTTTCAAATTATGAATTATCAAGAGAAATTTTCCCCTGCTTTCCAAACTTTAGAAATAATATAAAACCCTTTAAAAATCTTTCAGAAAAATACACTTTTACATTGAAATCAGAGTTTAAGAAAGCAGATCATCAACAGAAAAATTCCTTTCACCCTTTCATACAAATATCTGTAATTGATTTAGAAGCCAAAAATTACAGTGGATTTGGAAAACTTGGCAAATGATTGTCCTTCTCTATTTTTCCAGTCAGAAAAATGCTAAAATTAAGCTATCATTTATTTATATGGACGACTTGCGTACTAGAACTTAAAACTGAACACTATGAATACACTGTATACACATAGCATCATTACTGTCTTCAGAGAAACAGGATTCCAAATAGAAATAGGAAAATATATTTTTTACATGCTATATCAATTCTAGTTTTACGTATTTAAAAAAACTAGATGAAAATATAACAGAATGTTAAAAGTGATTTTACCTAAATTGTGGGTCTATGGATGATACATCTTTTTTCCTTTATGTTTTTCTGGTTTTCCCCATTTTCTACAATAAGCATTTAGTATCTTGAAATTAGAAAATTTATTTATTTTCTTGAAAAGACATCCCTGATCAGACAATGATCCATCTTCCCCAGAGTTTTATCTGTATTGATACCAAGTTACATTTTCAGGGAAAGCATGAAAGTTGTTTTCCATCAAGTCTACCCAGGAGATTAGGGAAGTGAACACTTTCATTTTCCACTCAAAGATCATTAGGTAATAAAGGGATATTTGTAATATACATGTGGGTTGTGAAGCACAAATTAACCCTAGTGAACCCCACTTAATTTAAGAATTAAATCATTACCAAGACTATGGAAGCTACTTGCATTTCTTTCCCAACCCACCCTCTGGCTTATTTGCCCTGGAGGAAATCAAGATTGTGATTTTTGTATTAATCATTCCTTTGATTTTTAAATTAGTTCTAGCACCTATGTATGGATTCCTAGAAGAACATATTTGTTTTAGTTTTGTATATTTTTGAGTTACATAAAAGTACTATTATATATTTTTTATTTATCTTTTTTAGAGAGAGAGAGCAAGTGAGGGAGAGGAGCAGAGGGAAAGAGAGAGAGAGAGAGAGGGAGGGAGAGGATCTTAAGCAGGCTCCATGCTCAGTATGGAGCCTGATGTGGATCTCAATCCCATGACCCTGGGATCATGACCTGAATTGAAATCAAGAGTCAGACACTCAACCTAGGGCCACCTAGACACCCCTATACTATACATAATTATTCTGTGAATTGCTTTTTTTATCAACATGTTTTCAAGATTCATCCATATTTCTGCATGTAGAGAAGTTCATTCATATTCAGTGGTGTTTCCATTTTGTGAATATACTATATTTAGGTCTTTACTATATTTAGGTCTTTTCCTGCTGGTGAGTATTTGGATTGTTTTCAGTTTTTTTGATATTATGAACATTGCCTCTGGAACATTTTTTCATATGCTTTCTGAAGCACATCCAGGAGGTTTCTCTAGGGTATACACGAGTGAAACAGGTCATAAGATATGTGGCTTTTAACTTTACAGCAGAATATCAACGTCTTTTCTAAAGTTGTTGAACAAAACTGTACTCCTACAAACAGTGTCCAGCATTTCCTTTAGTCCACATCCTCATCGATACTTGTGCTGTCAAATTTAATTTTTGCCAAAACTGTTATATATTCTTTTTATCCATGAGTAATATCTAAACCTCTCGCAGCTATTTATGTTTTCATCTTGCATAAGTTCTTGTGGCTAAAAGGTTCCATATGTTTACTGTTTACTGTTTAAAAGCATTTCCTGTTCCAGCCTAGCAGGAGATTTGAGGTGTTTTTTCAAAGTTTAGACTCCATCTCCAGGCTAGTTTTTTATTTCCATGGGTCACAAAAAAACAATACAAAAGATACACGGAAAACCAATTATCGTAGATCTTTTGTCTGTCTTATGCTAAAAATGTTCCTATTTTCCCTCTCAAGAGCTCCTGGAAGTCAGGATTTGATTATGCACTTATAAAAAGAAAGAAAGAAACAACAGATATGGATTTAAAATGACTGAGTAAAAGGAGAAGAAAGGATGAAGGGACAGACAAGAAGTGTTAAAAAAAAAAAAAAGACTATTAGGCTGTGTGTTTAAAACAGGGTATAAACCTATAAAACCAAATCATGAGCTCAAGTGTTTGGACTGCTATGCCATAAGCATGGATGCTGAGCTCTGGTTCAAAAGCAATTTGTCCTTTTGGTTTCTCTCACAATCCTCTCCTAGTAATCAGAATGGAATTAGTCCCCTTTTGCTGCTGAGAAAGGTTAACTAACTTGTCTGTAGCCTTAGAGGAAGACTCAGAATTCTACCTTTTATTCTGGCCCTAGCAGTAAAGGCAGTTTGTGGGATTGTGAGCAACAAGATTGATTTATACCTTTAAAATAAAATCTCCTTATGCTCTATGGATGTCAAAGATTCTACAGTATCCCTGAATCACCTATTTGCATTGTTGAGCTCTAGTGTGAGTCAGTGTCTGTTATTTTCGTGAAGAGCTGGAGCTGGAGGCAGCCAGGCTTTCCCAGCGTGGGGCAGGCATTGCTGACCTGTTGTGGTCTCTCCAGCCTCATGCCCTTTGCTGCTACTGCAGCCTTCGTGCAGACCTCCACATGTGTCCTGGGAAAGCCTTAGTGTCTACTTAACACCAAGGTAACTCACTCCCCTCAACTTTTGTTCTGACTCCATTGTTTGAGGTACAGATAAATTGGGGAGATTTGTTCAAGTTTCTGCATAAGGTCTGAGCTCTTAAATTTTGACTCAGGGTAATAGCTCCATGCACATGCAGAACCACCTGCCAGCTTGCAAAGACAAGCACGCTGTTCTCTCCGAACATGCTGCACTTGACTCAGTGGGGCAGGAAGACTGAGATGCCAGCTCATACTTGAATTCCTGCCGGTCCAGCTGGTCACGGGGACCACACCATCCCAAGTACCTTTGATCCCTCCTCCAAGTTTTGTCAGGCAAAGGGGTCATCAGGTTTGGTTTTTGATGTTTCAGCCCTGCTTTGCGATTGCATCTCTCTCGGTAGTTGGAAATCCAAGGCTTAAAAATATGAAGTGTTGCCTTCTTTTAAGTTCTGTATATCTCATGTGTGCTTTTATGTGTGCTTTGTGTAGTCGTTAATTCAGCTTACAACTTTCCAGGCATTCTTCTTTAAATTCTCCTTCCTCTCGCTTAGGTCATGATCTCACGGTTCGTGGGTTCGAGCCCCATGTGGGCTCTGTGCTGACTGCCAGCTCAGAGCCTGGAGCCTGTTTCAGTCTGTGACTCCCACTCTCTCTGACCCCCCCCTGCCCCCTGCTCATGCTGTCTCTGTCTCTCTCCTAGAAATAAATAAAATAAAATAAAATAAAATAAAATAAAATAAAATAAAATAAATTCTCCTTCCTCTTGCCTTAGAAGCCCCTCTGTTCCAGGAAACCCAGCAGAATTAGGAGCAGAATGAAATTTGAGTTAATATAGTTCTGAGGACAAGCAATTAGAAGTCCCAAGTACTGATTGATGTGGGAAACAAAGGCAAAAGAAAAAATTAAATTTCCTTGCTACTTACAGCCCATTGACAAGTCCTTGAAATAGGCATTGTGACCTTCCTCTAGGAACTCAGCTGCTTGGATGTTAATACTTTGCCCAGGGCAAAAGGCAATATTAGCTTAACATTATCCCGACCTCCAGGATCCTGTAAGTCTACTTTAACATAGAAAAATTCCTTTGGAAGAT
>NW_027529174.1:1469646-1734041 GCF_008692635.1 Crocuta crocuta | reverse complement strand
CGTGAACAGGGGAGGGTCAGAGAGAGAGGGAGACACAGACTCTGAAACAGGCTCCAGGCTCTGAGCTGGCAGTCAGCACAGAGCCCGACGCGGGGCTCGATCCCACGAACCGCAAGATCACGACCTAAGCGAAAGTCGGAGCTTAACCGACTAAGCCACCCAGGCGCCCCGGAAGATATTGTTCTTTAAATAACTGTGAGCTAGGCATTCAGTGGGGTATCTCTTGGGTGGCAAGCTGGTATGAACAGTTTATAAGTTTCACTCTTTCTGAGTTGCAATTTCTTTTTATTTTTTTAAAGTTTATTTTGAGAGAGAGAGAGAGAGTGAGCACATTTATGAGCAAGTGAGGGAGAGGCAGAGTGAGGGAGAAAGAGGGAATCACAAGCAGGCTCTGCACTGATAGCCCAATTCTGGGCTTGAACTCGTGAACTGTGAGAACTCACAACTGAGCCAAAGTTGGATGCTTAACCTACTGAGCCAATTTCTTTTAAAAATTTTTCTGGAATGGTAAAGTATTAGGGTTGAGATCAGAACCTTAAAAAAAAAGCCGATGCTGTCTATATTGCTTCATCATAAGATGTATCCCTGGATGGAATTTCTCAAAAACTAACGAGGGAATGAGATGGGGGAGGATATAATATCTTAAACATGTTTTCTCATTAGCACTTCTACATTGTGCATTGATTTGAATTTAGTTCTTGGTATTTTTTTGCTGGTTTCTCACCATCACTTCTCATTTTATTCTTTTTTTTTCTTCCTTAAATAGTTTATTGTCAAGTTGGTTTACATATAACACCCAGTGCTCATCCCAATAGGTGCCCTCCTCCATGCCCATCACCCCCTTTCCCTTCTTCCCCACGCCCCCTCAGCCCTCAGTTTGTTCTCAGCATTCAGGAGTCTCTCATGGTTTGCCTCTGTCCCTCTCACCAACTATTTTTCCCCTTCTTCTCCCACTTCGTCCTAATTTTATTATTTCATCTATTAATGAGGAAGTATTAACAGATCAGAAGATTAGTAGCGAGGAGTTAAATATAAGCAGGAATAAATAGTAGATTTTTCTGGGCTATCTTGCAAATTGAAATTGTTTTAAAATAACTTGGGGATGCCTGGGTGGCCCAGTCAGCTAAGTGTCTGACTCTTGATTTCCACTTGGGTATGATCTCACAGTTCATGAGTTTGAGCCCTGCATTCGGGTCTGTGCTAACATCATGGAGCCTGGTTGGGATTTTCTCTCCTCCTTCTGCCATTTCCCCATGTGCATGCGTGCTCTCTCTCTAGAAATAAATAAACCTAAAAAAAATTTTTTGTTCCTGGGCCTCTCTTCCCCACTAAATTATATGCTCTTCTGTGGGGCATATGTCATCTCTTAAACATTTATATCTCCCCAGCATTCATTAGGAGTATCTGGCACTTAATAGGTGCCCATTATTTGCTGAACTTAACCAATGGCATTTGGCATGACTTGATTTAGGACATAAGTTGGAAAACCACTGTTCTGTGTTTTCAACAATGAGGACTGACCATGTTCAAAACCAAAATATTACATTGGAAAAAATAACTTTCCAGCCTTCTAATCTTTTGGTCCTTACTGCCTGAAACAACATGGAGTTGATTCCTATTTTTTGAATTGCATACAGAAACCTTATCCCTGCTTAATAACAAATATTTATTGAGCAATTACTATGTGCCTGGCATAGTCCTACATCTTAGATGCATTAACTCATGTAATCATCAGAGGAAGCAGCATCATGGGATGGCCACTCTTACTGTCTCCATTTTATACATGTAGAAACTGATGTAAATGGAAACTTCTATACCTTTCCCAAGAAGATGTATATAACTTTCCCCAAATACAAATGTAGTGAGTGGTGGAGCAGGGATTCAAACCCAGAAAGTCTAGCTTCTGTATCCATGTGCTTAGCCACTACACTGTATTTCCTCTCTGCATTAAGTAGCCATGTAGACAGAAGAGCCTTGATGAGTGGTTGTGGAAAGAGGAGCAGTAAAGCCAGGTGGTACCTCCCGCGATAAAAGCAAGGCAGTGTCCTGCATCTCCCCTGGCTCCCCTGTGGGGTGGAGCCAGTCTGGCAGCAATATCTCCCTCCCTGTGGCAGGTTTCAAACCCTTGGTGACCAACATGGCTCTGACCCAGCTAAATGGATTAGAGATTTCAGTTAATACCAGCAGCACCACCAACCAGGCTGGTTTTCTTTTCCCCACATGCTCTTCTTTAATTGGTACAGACATAAGTTGAAAGATGACATTATGTGAATAATATAGTGTACAAATGAAAAAATGTTTCTGTGTCTGACAGAATGGAATATAAAGGTTGGTTTCAACCAGGCCAGCTGGATCTTAGTGACTGTTGCTGCTACTTAATTGCTAGATTTACAGAGTCGTGTTGAATTGATTAAGGAATCTCTGAAGCTGCTGTTGAAACAAGTCCCTCAGTTGTCTAGACTTTCTACAGGTACTTACAGAAAATTCCAAGATATTATGAAGAGATATTGGAGGCAGTAGTGGGGTTGGGTACAAGGAGTGTCTGTGAATGACTTCCAGCAGTGACTTAATCATTAACCCTGCACATAAAATTCTTTGTGTACACACTGAGTTCTTTTCATTGGTAGCCCAAACTTTAAGTCAAAGCTTTGCATGTAGAAACATGGGGAAATAGTTCAAGATGATAATAATAAAATCTTAGGCTTTTTTGTGCTATGAAATAATCAGAATATGGGTCTACCTCCTTTGAAATAAATGGGCGGGGTGCCTGGGTGGCTCAGTCAGTTGAGCATCTGACTCTTGATTTTGACTCCAGTCATGATCTCATGATTCACAGGATCAAGCCCTGTGATGGGCTCTATGCTGACAACATGGAGCCTGCTTGGGGTCCCCTCTCTCTCTCTCTGTCTCACCCTCTCTCAATAAACAAACAAACAAACAAACAAGCTTTAAAAAGAAAAAGGAAATGGGCAAATGAAAGAAGGCAATCCCATTTTTGTTATTTCCTTATAGGAGATCTCCATATTGTAAACAGAATGCTTTTCCGAAAGTCAGTCTCTACAGTGATTGTTACAAATTCAGAAGTTTTCTCTACACAGAACATTATAAATTGTAGGTAGAACTCCAGGCTAACCCACAAAAGGAGTGTAACTGAAATGCTACATATTTGTTACAGAGAAAAACATAGAAGATACTCCTGTTGAAATATCCTGGGAAAGTTTCATAAGATATCATTTCACTTTGAAAGCAAATGCTTAAGAAAAAGCAGTTTTAATTAAGACGTGGCTTAGAGAAGTGGGGTTCTGTGCAGATACTGAAGGGGTTTTCAGGGAACTTTGGGGAAGTTAGAGGTTTATAGCACAACCCTGATGTATCGCAAGTATCCAGAATAGGCAGACACATTGTTGGATATGCAGTGAATACAAATTGAGTGCATGTTGATTGAACTTTATTTTCCTTAAAAAAATTTTTTAATGTTTTTTATTTATTCTTAAGAGAGAGAGAGAGACAGGGCATGAGTGAGGGAGGGGCAGAGTGAGAGAGGGAGACACAGAATCCGAAGCAGGCTCCAGGCTCTGAGCTGTCAGCACAGAGCCAGACCCAGGATTTGAACCCACAAATTGTGAGATCATGACCTGAGCCAAAGTCAGACGTTTAGCCGACTGAGCCACCCAGGCGCCCCAGTTGAACTTTATTTTCACTTCAGGAAGTATGACTTTCCTGTCTCTTATAAAGGCATAATTATTAGAGCTATATTCATGTCATAGATGAAATAAAGAGGGGGAAAGAGAAAGAAGGGGAATGTTGAGAAGTACTGATGTGACAATAGGTTGTCTAAGACATAATTAATGATCAATGAAGAAAAAGCCAGAGATTACTTGTATGGTCCTTTTACCCAAGGTAGAAGGAATAAGGGGATAGGAAAGGTGTTGCGCCTTGCATTTCCTGGGCCAAGAGGTACTTCAGACAGGAAGTTGAACTGCTGGCCAGAGCTCTTTTCAGGTAAGACGAGAAATAGAGAAGCAGAAGTAAAATTCTTTGGAGTGTATAGCCTTAGTTACAGAAGGAGTGTTGTATATCTTTAATGGATTATATGTAGGGGATATATTTTAAATCCCCATTAATGAATGAAAATATTAAACTGGTACAGATTATTGGAAAAGGCACCAGGCAGAGTCAGACCGCATTTCAATTTTAGCTCCTCTATTTAATAGTCATGTAACCTAGTTTAAGTTTCTTTCTCTCTTTCTTTCTCTCTCTCTCTCTCTCTTTTCTCTTCTCTGCAAAATGTGGGGAAAAACTTTCTTCCTTGCCTATTTACTATAATTGTTATCCAGTGAGATTCTGCTCAAGAAACAACTTAGAAGACTGTAAAATGATGTTCACATTTCCAAAAATGCAATAATTTATTCATCCAGGGAAGTGAAGATGTTGGGCCAGATGACCTCTGAGATCGTTTCTCCTCTGAAATTCTGATCATCAGTATGGCCTGGGTTTAAATTATCATGTTATTCCTCATCAACAGTTTGCTAATGTCACTGACCTGAGAAATAGGAATGCAGTGGCCCATTCCAGGCTATGCCCTGGTTTTTGGAACACATTGTGCCTGGTTTCTCCTTCAGAGGACAACTGAAGAGCCCATGAAACATTTTGAACCGAGGTGCTTTTTCGTATTCAGCCTATCTGTTAAATTAATGTGACCACATAATTTGCCATCTAACCAGGAACACATGTGTGTAAAAGGAGTGCCATGAATAATTACATCCAGACAACAGCATACCTCAAGTGTCCCAGGCAAACCTGGATATCTGGTCCCCTTAGATGTAAAATGTTAAATTTTTCACTGAGGTGTGGGAGAGTAAAAATATTTCTGTTGAATTTAGGTATCTTTGCTGTTACAGATAAGCAAGATGCAGTTCTGTTAAAATCTTAGGGGACACAAACACACATCCCTAACGATAGTAACGAATAGGAGGCTGTCTTTTGCTCTTAAGAAAACCTATTGTTGCAGCTTTGTGGTTAAAAATAAGAGGATGCACTACCATTTCAGATTTCCTGACATTTCATTTTTATTCCAGTTTGAATGGGCAGGATACAAATTTGTCTGATGGGGTGACTGTGCTTGGCCCTCTGCCTGCTTTGGGCATTGTTAGTACTGTTGTGCTAATGCTTAGTAAGTGTGAATGTTCATTACATCTCAAACAAAGTTTGGTCCTATGATCAAATATAAACAAAGGAACAAAAACAGCTCATGCTAGAGATTTTCACCAGGCACAGCCATGTGCTCAGGGCTTTTCAAACCAGATAATCCAGGAGGGGCGAGACTTGTGAAGTAAATTGAATTATCAAATCTCTTTGAAAATGTCTGATGCCCTATTGCACCTGGAAATTAGACAAATAGATTTCTGCTATGGCAGTGGATGGGGGAAATCTCAATATTTTCTAAAGAAAACTATTAAACATAAAGAGAAAGTTACACTACTAAGTTTAGAAGCAAATAACAAAAAGATTAACTTTCTAAACAGTTTGTGGAGAGGAAAAAGGGCACAAGTAAGTCAAAAAGGAAGATAATAAATATTCTTTTTATGTTTTAAGTTATTTTATTCATTTTTGGTAACCCATTTGGCTGCTGAATTCTGTTTGATTTAGAACATTAATTAGCTGAATAGGCTTCAGGGTAGGGAGATGTATGTTTGTTACATAGAAGAGAAGGGGTGCTCAAAAACTTAAACACTGATGATAAAAATCAGTTTGGTATTTTTTTAAGTTTATTTATCTTTAGAGAGAGAGAAAGCAAGCACCCATGCGCATGAGTAGGGGAGGAACAGAGAGAGAGAATCCCAAGCAGAATTTCACAAACCAGGAGATCACGACAGGAGCTGAAATCAAGAGTCTGACACTTAACCAACTGAGCCACACAGGCACCCTGAAATCAGTCTGGTATTTTAAAAATCTAATATAGTGAGGAGCACCTGGGTGGTTCAGTTGGTTAAGCACTGGACTCTTGATCTTAGCTAGGTCTTGATCTCAGGGTCATGAGTTCAAGCTTTGTGTTGGGTTTTGTGCTGGGCATTAAGCCTACTTAAACACACACACACACACACACACACACACACCTCATACAGTGAAGCCACACTCAGATAACTGAGAATCAAGTAGAATTGTCATATTGCTCTGTAGACATTTAGTCACTTTAGAATTTTTTTTTTCTGAAGGGGTTCTTATTTCTAGTGCCTGACTCTGAAAAAGGGAATGTCCATTTGTAATTCTGGGGACACTTCACCATGATTAACTTTTTGAAAATGCATACCAGGTCCTACGATATTTTTGCCCGAGCCCTAATTACTTAGTAAGGAACAGTAATTAGGGAATTTCATGGTATTGGCACATGTAGGCCATTGTAACCTGTCGATTGCAAGCAGGCATAACTTCCTCAGTTATTTGTACATTTTGAAATGTCTAGAAAAGACTCTGAACAATGGAATTATCTCCTTGTGCAAATATACTGGAATCAATTATTATTTTTTTATGGTCCAACTGCCATTCTTATTTTATGACTGTAATTAGGTAATGAATAAAATGACATGCACTTGGTACTTTCTGGAGCTCCAAAGTCCAACCATGCATGCTGCTTGTTGCCATGCAACTCCATTATAAAGGCCTTTTTTTTTTTTTTTTTTTTTTACCCAGTGGAGTTGTTTTTACAAGCAGGTGTTCAACTAATGGGACAAGCAGAGGGTGTGTGGCTACAGTCTTCTCATTAATATCACAAAGTAACTCAAAAGGACAGATACTCCAGAAAGTCCAGCTCAGGAGATAACTCTGAACCTCAAGTAGATCGTTTCTCTGAACATTAGACATGATGCTGCAGAAAGACTAGATGGAGTCTCAGAAGACCCTCACTCTGCTTCCAGCAGTCACTTAAATCACCAAGTGACTTTGGATAACTCGACTGCTTGGAACCTCCATTTCTTCATCTACAATTGAAGCTCCCCATACCTAGCTACAATAATCCTACACCTACCTATCTTTCAGGTTTTTTGTAGGATTCAATGAGATGGATTATGTTTATGAATAGCACAATAAATTATAAACACTATATAAATACAAGGTATCATTATTAAGGTTCTAATCCCTTCCCTGGTGACTCAGGATCTAATGTCGGGCAACTAAATGCCATCAGGTCTTGCAATCATTAAAATAGCAAGATTGAGCCCTGCATGGGGCTTCTCACTGACATCGTGGAGTCTACTTGGGATTCTTTCTCTTCCTCTTTCTCTGTTTGTTCCCTGCTCATGCTCTCTCTCTCTCAAAATAAACACTTAAAATAGGAAACAACTTTAGGGGTGCCTGGGTGGCTTAGTTGGTTGTGCATTCAACTCTTGATCTCAGCTCAGGTCATGATCTCAAAGTTTGTGGGTTTGAGCCCTGCATCTGTGCAGTCAGCATGGAGCCTGTTTCTGTCTCTCCCTTTCTTTGCCCCTCCCCTGCTCACACACATGTGCTTCCTTTCTCTCTCTCTCTCAAATAATTAAACTTTTTTTAAATTTAGTTTTTTTAATTGTTTATCGTCAAGTTGGTTTCCATAAATAAACCTTAAAAAAATAGCAAAACAGTTTAGAAACTTTCAACCTTATGACTAATATGATTTCTTAGAACGTTTCATTTGCTTTGTCCAGGTAATTAATGACCCATATGGAGAAATGAAATGCTTCCAGAATTGACTAGCCCAAGTTGAAGAAAATGACATTGAGAAGATGAGATCACTGAAGATCAGACTCTCTAAGTTCCAGAATATTATTTCAGCCTCTTATTAAAATCTGAGTAAATTACTAAGGAACTCAGAAAAGCTTCTAAATATTTGAAATACTAGACTAGAAATTGTGATACCATGTGTCTCCATATCTCATGGACAATTCAGTATTCCACATTGCTTAAAGAAAACATAGGTCATCTAGCCCACCCCTTTCCCTTCCCCTGTTCTCCATCAACCAGATCTAAAGGGTGTTCAACTATACATATGAGTATATTCATTATGGCATCTTTTGGGAGAACTGGAGGCAACAGAAATGTCCAGAGGATTCAATGAGCAAAGAGTGCATATAAATAGGAAACCAGTAAAAAGCAGTTAGAAACAACGCATTAGAAATATTATAAATGTATTAGGCAACATAGGTAGATTTTAAGAATATGGTGTTGACAGCAAGAAAGAGGGTGAATGGGAGAGAAAAAATAGAATGAGATGTAAAACCTAAGAATTTAAGAAGGGTCTTGTGTGTACTACAAATTAAGGAATATGCTAACATGAACCTCAAAGCAAAGACTTCAAAAATTAAAGGGCTGTTGGACTGCCCCATATTTCAGACCTCACCCATATAATTTCTTCTAAGGTATTTTTTTGCATAATGAGGAAATACTTCCTGAGTCAATTCCCTTCATGCTTCAGTCCACACCAATCTCTGGGCTTCGTTTGTCTACTCTCAGCTGTCCAGGTGAATAGCTGATGGTTGACCTCCATGACCACCCTCCATGCTTTTCAACACCATCATCAAATGGCTTTCTAGTCTTGTCCAAGTTAAATAAAATCAGGCCCTTTTGCGCTCCTTACAGATTCGGTTTTATTATTATTTAGTCATCTAGGAGTTTTTCTGAACTAGTTCCAAGGACTCTCCTCCTTTTTAAATTGTGCGACCTGAACCGGATATAATGTTAATGGAAGAGGAGAAGACCTCCCACTTTCTTCAGTCCTGCTTCATACACCTAGTGCCAGCCATCTCCAAAGGATGCTGTTCTACTCCCATCCAAGTACTAACCAGGCCCAACCCTGCTTAGCTTCCGAGATCAGACGAGATCGGGCGCGTTCAGGGTGGTATGGCCGTAGACGGATGCTGTTCTACTCCCCAGAAAGAGCATGAAGAATACATAATAAAGGGTTAGACATTTTCAGGCATAAGTTATTGAATTAAAGTTCTTTTCTAAAATAGATTTCACTCCTGGGAACCAGCAGAATAGAAATTTGGAAAGGGGTGAGGGAATATAAGAGCTAGGGACATTGTTTAAATACGTTTTCTTAGGGAGAAACCACACAGGAAGGAAATGAAGGCACATCAGTGAAGACTAGACTATCTAAGCAGATCTGTCATTTCCTTAAGAATTCCAGGAAACCTCCATCATGATTCTCTAGATCTCCTGGCTTGAATGATGGCTATCAGTTTCCTGCCCAGTATATACTAAGAGATTAGAACAGATCAATGTCCACTTTAAATTGTTCCTGATTTTGTTTTTAACATCAAAGGATGGAGTAGTTCTGAAAGATCTGGCCAGGTTTTCATATTTGGTCACATTTTATCAAAACTACCAGAAGAAAATTATAAGAAATTATTTGAAGATGGGTAAAAATTAACTTCTCTACTTGTAAAAGAGCTTCTATCATTATCCAAACATGGCCATAAACTAACATTAGAACCTGAAGCAAATAGAGTAAACTGACCTTGTGATGAACAATTCCTTGAACCGCTAGCATTCGTGTTAAACTTCTCTTTGGCAAGCAATATAAATCTACCAGCTCTCTGGGCTGTACAGATACAGTGCTTCCCACAGGGAACCTGAGTCACAGAGGGAGTGAGTGACTTGACAGAGGCCAGAATAAGGTGTGGGGAGGGAGACCTTGGTTCCAGACCCAGCTCAGCCACCAACTAAGCCCAAGATGCAGGACAACTTACTTTACTCTTGATCTTTTCTGTATTGTATTAATAGGTGACTATATTGTTTATTGCTCAAGCCAAATATTTCTTGAAGGAAAAGGGGCACTATTAATAATCCACTGGGACAACTGATATTCCTGGATCCCTCTGGCTTTAAAGTTCCATTACAGCTGAATTAGAGCTGAAAATAGGACCCAGGTTTCTGAACATCAGACCCATCCTCTGCTCCCCAGGCTAGGCTGTCCTCTGCAGGACTTGTTTACACTGGCATTCCTTGAAAGAGTGTTCAACATATGGCTTGTAGATTGATGAAGGGAGTTTCCCAGCAAATAGAAAGGACGGCCTGACCTGTACCTGTTTGGTCACGTATCCACACACCCAACCCCCCTGTATGTTCAGAAGCAATGGCACTGGGATGCCCAATCCACATCAGGGTCATTGAAAGGTGGGGTGGTCAAGGGAGCCAGGGCAAGGAAGAGAGCAGGTGCACCACCCCTTGCGTCAGAAGAAGCCCTCTATTTGCAGCCTCAGGCCAGGTCTCCACAGCCTGCCCAAGGAGGGAAGCCAGGATGGGTGTGGTCTGGGGGGCTGCCTCGGGATCCTCAGGTGCTGGTTTTTAAGCAGACAGGAGAGTATAAATCACTATGAGTCATATGCTACCCTTCTGCCAACTATTTCATGTTTGCATACTTCTGTTGGCCATCCCCATTCACCTGGCTTTTTAAAAGTTTGAGGAAGCCATCGACAGCATCTAAAACTTAATCTGGGTTAGGTCATGACACAGCCTTAAAAAAATGTCCAAGTGAACTAAACCATTCAACACTAAGATAATTTTAAAACAAAGGTGAAATGCTCAAAGAAACCCCATCCAAAGACCAGAAATTCTGTCACTATTATACAAAGCTATTTTACCAGTTGTGTAAATGTGCCACTCATTTTTCAAAAAAAAAAAAAAGATTATTTTTGGTGAAACTCTGAATGGCAAGTGGAGGAAACATCAGGCTTCCACAGAGCAGCATTGGACCAGTGTTGGTGGCCACCCTGATGCCAGTAAGCTAATCCTTTCTCCTGAGCTTGAGTGTCCCATCTTCCTGCCTCCCAGGAGCCAAGATAGTGCTTACCTCCTTCCTCCACTCCTCACTGCTTCGCTCACAGATGAAGCCAGAGGACACGGCTGCCCAGCTGCTCTGGGCTCCCAGCTGTCTGCAGACTCTGCTTCCCCAGAGGGAGGTTAATTACATACCTGGCAACACCCCTCTTTAGAGACAGGACATGCCACATGCAGCTGCCACTTGCCAGCAAGAGCTGTAGCAATCTCAGCTTTCCGAATGGAAGAAAGGGCTGTCAAGGACCCAGAGTCACAGGAACTGAAGGGGCCCCTTTCCTCAGGCTGCAGTACTAAGTCCCCAAGGAAGGAGGCCCCTTGTCCCTAAGGCTAGGGAAGCCGCTCCCCAGTGCCAGCCTTCCATACGGAAGAGGAACTCGATAATATTTATAAAGCCCTGTGAGCAGAATTTCTTGACATTTTATCTCCACTGTAATGTCTTTAAAGTGGCTCTGTTTCCCAGAAAGATAAATGCCATCATCTCCAATGAACACGAATGCATTTAACAAATAGACCAGTTCAGGAAAAGCATTCTGTAAGGCCCCACAGCCTGTAGGGAATTCCCTAAGGGATGTGATTTGACAAATTCTACGGCAAACTTCCAATCTTGGTATATTTCTCCCCATCAGGTTGCTTGGAATTTTTACCAGCAGGGATTATACATTTTGCCTAAAACTTGGTACTCCTGATTGCCCCAAATGGTAATTATATTTATATAACATTTCAAAGAATTCCCAGATACGTTATCTTGCTAGAATCTAGTTAACACACTGGAGGGGTGGGGGTGGGGTGGGGAGGACATAACTCATTAAAACAATTATTGTCTATTAACATCATAACTTTAATTAGCTTTCCAGACATGGATAAGCAAAGCCCCAAGGGGATGAGACCCTGGAAATCAGACACGTTTGGATGAGAAGGGGGCTGAGAAACCACCTAAAACCTGGCTAGCTGGCCCAGGCAGAGCAGGTGAGGTGTGTGGTCCCATGGGCACCTCTGCACCCACACACGGTGCAGACAGACAGAACAGCAATAGCCACAAGGACAAACTTCACCCACTCAGGCTTTTCCCCAGGCTGACCTGGAAATCACAATGAAGAGCCCCGTAGTGCCAGATAGCCTCCTCCCAATGCTGAGGACTGTGCCAGTTCCTGAAGGAACAACTTGCTCCCTGTCCCCCTCAGAGTGCCTGGTGTGTCTGCCGAGATTCTCTCGATAAGTATTATGTGGCTTACACCAGATATTTTTGAGGGAACAAAAGGAAGCTTTAGTTTTGAAACATCCCTTCTCACGTGTTAGCACAGTCCTTAAATAATGCACCTTTGAGGTTCTGAGTAATTCTTCCCACTGTCTGCCCTGAGCGTGTCTGGATGCCAAGAATTTGCTTGAAATGCACAGGGTGCCCTATCCTAACTCGAGCTGAAAGTGTGGTGTTGAAAACCCAGTAGCGTGGTCTCAGGGGTTCCTCTTCCTCCGAGATCCCGTTGCTGGCCTCCCTGGGTTCCGGGACCCAGTGGCTGTGTGGTCAGGGGCAGACCCACCCTCTCTCTGGGCTTGCCTGTGCCCGTGTGTCAAGAGAGGGGTTTGGGTTTCACTGCTTCTCATTCCTGGCTGCACGTTAGAATCACCCGGGAGCTTTAAAAAACTGCCAGGACTGCGCATCCAGGGATCCTTACTTAATTGGTTGAGGTGTGGCCAGTCCTGAGTATTTTTAAAAACAGTTCTCCAGGTCTGCAATTGCTGAATTAGATGATCTCTGGAAACTTCCAGGTTCTATAAAATTTCACAGTGCTGACAGTCTGGTATTCCATTTTATTTATTCAATTAATTTTTTCCCAAACATATTTTTTTTTAAATTCTCAGTATGTTGCATAGGCTGATTTTTAGAAATGCCTTTAGTTATATAGAAACAATATATTGTTTAAATTTTTTTTTAATGTTTTATTTATTTCTGAGAGAGAGAGAGCAAGCATGAGCGGGGGGAGGGGGGGGTCAGAGAGAGAGGGAGACACAGAATCTGAAACAGGCTCCAGGCTCTGAGCTAGCCGTCAGCACAGAGCCCCACGCAGGGCTCAAACCCACGAACCGTGAGCTCATGACCTGAGCTGAAGTCAGACGCTTAACCGACTGGGCCACCCAAGCGCTCCTATTGTTAAAGTATTGTTTGTTGGGGTATAATGGCATGTGTCTGAAGTGTACGATCTGATACATTTTCACATATAAGAAATGGTTACCACCATCACAATAGTGAACATATCCATCACCCTCAGAGGTTTCCCATGCCCCTTGGTAACCCTCCTACCCCTTTTCTCCCCCCTCCTCTTCCCTAGGTAACCACTGATCTGCTTTCTGTTACTACAGTTTGCATTTTCTATCATTTCATACCAATGGAATCATACAATATGTACCGTTTTTTGCCTGGCTTCATATTATGTCCTTAGGCTTCAGATTTCAAGCTCTTTGAGAACAGGATCCACCTTTTATTCCTTTTCTCTTCCTCCAGGCCCCCAACTTATATTTTGCCCCCAAGAAACCCTTTAGCCCTTCTTTGCTTGATGGGAATCAGACCTTTATGAACTTAGAAGTGAGCTTCAGTTTGGTGTCCAACCCCACTGCTTCTCTGTAGGCTCCTAGTCTGCAGCTTCAGCTCAGTTTAAAAATAATGCATTAGCTAAATGCATTCATTTGGGGTCCGTGGAGTTCTAGGGCTCCAGAAAATGAGTGTTGAGTGTCCAGGTATATGTTGGGGCAGGGGCAACCACCTGGGAAAGGTTCTTGGCTTTCACTGTTTCTGAATCACCAGATTCTTTTTTTTTTTTTTTTTTAAGAGAGGTGGGGGGAGAAGCAAAAAGAGAGTGGAGCTTGACTCCGGGCTCAGTATCACTACCCTGAGATCATGACCCCCAGGATCTGAGCTGAAATCAAGAGTCAGACACCCAACCCACCCAGGTACCCCACCAGATTCTTGATCCAAAAGGAGGAAATATGGATTTATTTCATGCTTTGGTTCTATTATAATCCTATATGTATTTTATGAATATGATATCTAATTGTAACTCCTCTACTGTCTGCCCCCTTTCCTCCCTTCCTTTCTCCTCAGTACTTTTCTTTTGTTCTCTACCTTCCCTGGTTATACTCTCCCTCCTTCACTAAAGATGCTACAGGCCTGTTGAGTGGGAGTGCTGCTCCATGGGAACTTTTTGCCTGGCCTTTCTCTTCAAGACCTTCTCACCTAAGTCNATGACCTAAGTGAAAGTCGGACGCTTAACCAACTAAGCCACCCAGGTGCCCCTTTAGTCAATGATTCTTATTCCCTTTTATTTAGCACTTTTCCTGAATCCTAACTACCATTGTGCTCAAATATTACAAACCTACATTTCCTCAAAACCCAGAGCATGGGATTCCTTTTTATCTTAAGCAAGATCAGTGTTTGCATTGTTGTAAGTATTATATAAGAACCAGACTTAACAAGAAATAACACTGCAAATTCACAATTGAGCCACCTCTACTTAATCCAGAGATAGCCCCTCTTATCCCCCTATATAAAACACACAAAAATTTTGATAATACTGTGTCTGATTTTAGACTGAGATGAATAATAGGAACATTAGCTTCTAAATGATAAATCCCTATGCATCTGACACAGCCACACAAACAGTGGTTTCCAAGTGTCTTGCAGAGATAGGAGAGAGCAAGAAAAACATCTTACCTTCTGGCCAAAAGGCCAAAATGAACTCTACCTCGCCCCAAGTCCACCTCAACCCCTTGCATGTTTGCAAGGGTCTGATATACTACACCCAGCAATGTTCTCTGGCTCCCTGCTTGGGACCGACTCTTAACTTTTATTCTCCCTTTCACCTCTATGCTTCCCCAACAGAATAGCAACTATGGTAACTATAGCATTTCAGCCCAGTTTCTACACAATCTCATTCCTCGGCAATAAAGGCAACCCTCTGAAAGTTACTTACGTGGCAGTGGCAAAGGCAAGCCCTGGATTTGGAAGCTGAGTTTGCTGATGCCAGCCCACTTAAATAGCTGGGTTGGCTGACGCAGGCTGTTGATAGCACGTTTATTTACGCCTGTGAGTGCACGCTCAAGCAAGGACCTGAAAAACCTGCGGTGTGGGCAGGAGGAAGGCAGCTGAAAGTATGCCGAGGTTACATCTCTCCTGGTTATTCAAGTTTGATATGCAGGTGGTGACTTCTGAGTTTTCATGGAACTTTCTCAGTACCACCTTCTTGTCCTTGATCTCTTCTTTAGCCAAGTAAGACTCTTCACCAAGATTAGATGGGAGATGCCGCTGAAAGAGGAAGGAAGCAACAAAGGACCCTGAACCCTTGCGCCAAGTTCCTTATTTTGAATCGGCTTCTGGTTAGATGTTGCCTCATTTTAAACCATAGGCTCAGTGAGGTTGATTTCACAGCTCTGTGGGCTGAATGCCAAGCTAAGAGCTTGGACAATTGCCCAATCGATGAAAAGTTGTTTTGTTTTGTTTTGTTTCCAGGAACAGGATGTACAAATAAAGAACAGTTATAGGGGAGGTTCAGACTAGGATGATACAATTTTAGGTCCCTTTCAAAAACTATTTTGATTTCTTTCTTCTGCATCTGTACTTTCCTCCTGACTTCCTCTCCCCTTCCTTTGTTAATGAAATTCCTATCTAAGAGTTGAAAGATTCCCCATGAGAGCTCAAATAAAAAGCCAGTGTGTGAACAAGACTGTGGGAAGATGCACTCCAAATGGGAGAGAGAGTGTGCAGTGGTTCATGTGACCATCAGTAGAAATGTTTCTGAAGGTGAGGGTAATGTGTGTGGGTGTGGGGACCTGGTTAGTTGATGTTTACCTGTTTTATATAGCTAGATATGGCAGTTAATAGTCAATTGCAGCATGCTAAACACATTAGGTGGGTATGATTTTGAGAGGATGAAGAAAGGGAGACAGGGTTTGGTGAGATCATTTATGGGAGTATCTGTGTGTATTTCTGGTACGTAGCACAGACTGTATCTAAGTGCCATCCAGATTTACACAGCCTATATTCTTCACTTCACTGGAGAAAGAAAAAGCCCACTTGATTCTCTTGGGAACAGCAGCCGAATGTGAAAGAAGAACAGCAATCATTAAGAAAATTTCTTTCTCTCTTGGAAAAGGAGGTAGTGGTGATAAAACATGTGTGGGAGAATTGTAGAGACAGGGGGCCTAGCCTATCCCAACCCTGGTTACCGGAAGAATTCTTTTGTTTCCTGCCTAATTCATTGCCTAACTTTTGACTGTTCTATGGCCAAATCTGGATTCTTGCCTCCCAGATTTCTTGAATGCAGTGTCTATGTCTTGTTCATCTTTTGACTCCCACAGAGCCTGGCACAAATTATTATGACAATGACAATGACGATAATGATGATGGTGTCTGGGTTTACACATGGGGCTGATTATAATCAATATTTAAAAAGTTGCTTCAGGGGTGCCTTGGGGTGGCTCAGTCGGTTAAGCGTCCGACTTTCACTTAGGTCATGATCTCGCTGTTCGTGGGTTTGAGCCCCGCGTCGTGCTCTGTGCTGACACCTACCTCAGAGCCTGGAGCCTGTTTCAGATTCTGTGTCTCCCTCTCTCTGTCCCTCCCCTGCTCACGCTGTCTCTCTCTCTCTCTCTCTCTCTCTCTCTCTCAGAAATAAATAAAACATTAGATAAATAAATAAATAAATAAATAAAAAGTTGTTTCAGAATGTTTTCAACTACCCTTATTTATTTGTTTATCATTTGTCTTCTAGAATGTGATTTCCATGACCTCAATGACCTCGCCTGTCTTGCCTCCGCTTGTAACCCCAACACCCAGCACAGTGTCTGGCACATAGTAGGTACTCAACAGATTTGTGCTGTTTGCTTAGTTTCTAGATTCTTGTGAAGGCTGTGAAACCCAAAAGACAGAAGTTCTGGAATCAGCAGTCTCATCTTGATCCACACGTTTCTTTTGCTCTTACGTAATGTGTTGACTTTAAGCTATTCCTCTTTATCCAATGTATCATGGAGATGAAACTAAAAGTGGCAGAAACCATAGGGCAGTTTTGAGTCACTAAGAACTCTACAGGTATGTGGTTTCAGGTTGCTCAGTGGTGCAGTGAGGTCACCCAGAACCCAGGCTTTTTCTGTGTTTCATTTTGTAGTCTTCGGTGTGAGAGCATTGCCTCCCACCATGGGGGCTAGGTTGATACAGCAGCTTGGTGTATCATATCCTTAAATGAAAAAAAAAAAAAAATCAAAGACAGGTAGGAAGGGAAAATGAGCTTTCTCCTTAGTAGCCCTCTTTGTTAGAGAGAAAAATCTTTCCAGAAGCGATTAGCAGACTTTCAGTTATGTCTCCTTGAGGAGAACTGGGTCAAACACCACATTGGCTAAATCCATCATCTGCAACGAGGAAAGGAGTCAGGCTCACCATGGTTCATTTTATGGGCCCTGGGGAAGAATCCACCTTTTCCAGAAAAATCCCCAATATCTGAACAAAATCAGGATTTAGTTAACAGAGAAGTAGAACAGTGCTACCAACAATACTGCCAATCTAAGAAATCCTTGAAGGTCTGATAAGCTGAACTGCTTCAGTGCGTGGGTGCCAGTCCTGGCTGTGACAATTGCACTTCGTTCTATTGGTTCTCTATCTCTGTATGTTTCTTTTTTTTCTTTAATGAGAAAAGCTTACTTTGACTCTCAGCAAAACTGAAGCTATTTCAATAACCCCAAATAAGGGAAGTAGCTGGTCATGGTGATTTTTTGTCTACAGGGTTAGAGTACTAGTCTGTATCACCGCTGATTTTCTTCATATTCAAGGAATTGCATATAATCTAGCAGCCTCTTCTCCTATGTCTAATACTGCAACTCATCATAAAAAAAAAAAAGCTGCCAAACAGTCTATGAAGGTTTAAGACTCATTTCCTACTCCTCTTCTTGTCTATTATATTTCAGTGCAATTCCATATTCCCACATGTTTGCATCTTTCTCTTCCTGGGAACTCCAGCTACCTTTTCAGACAGATTTGTAAACTAGAAACATATGGCTGATATAGCAATTCTTACATAGTTTTTTTTTCCTTCTGGCGATTAGCAAACTTCAAATTGACACCTGCATATGAGTAATTTTGTTTTCCTGCTCTTCACTGTTCTAGACCTTTTTCTTGTGGTGGGCTTCAGGAACTGTTTTGTCCATTGCCACAGATCAAGAGAATTAGGATGAAGGATACCATGAGCTAGATGTTAAGCTCCACGAGAAAAGAACAGTGTGTGGGAGATGGTAAGTGGTCCGAAAGTGTTTATTGAGTGACTGGAAGAATGGTGGAAAGGGAAGAGGATGGGCTTCTGAGTCAAGCAGGCTTGATTCAAGTCCCATCTCTGCCACTTACCATCTCTATGAGCCAGAGCAAGTTATAAAACTTCTCTCAGACTCAGTTTCCTCATCTATAAAATAGGAATGATGATGCTTATTTCTTAGGTTTGCCATAAGAACTAGAGATATTATACATAGAGCACTTAGCATAATGCCTAGAACATAGTATATGCTTAATAAAGGTAATGGTTACAATTAAGAAGCCCAATTTTCCATAGTCATCTTTGTTAGGCCCACACGTGGTAGGCACAAAATAGTGAACCTAAGCCCCCAGGTGCTACAGCAAACAGGAGTGTTTGGAAGAGCCACATGGAAGGCAGTGATATCCAGACAGTGAGGCAAATACTCTTTTCCTGCTCAAAGCCAGAGATTACCAAAGTGCAGTGGGCTATTTGATGACTGAGGAGCATACAATGGTGGAGGGAGAGAAAAGCCATTCCCTGGGGAACAGAAAACTACCAAAGATGTTTAAGAAAATTTGTCATAAGGGATATAAACCTCCCAAGGGCCAAAATCATACTTGTACAGAAACAAGTTAGGAAGAAGGGTAACCAGAGCATAGAAGCATACTTGCTGAAAGTTCTGCCCCCAAGGTGTGAACTTGCAGAGACAGAGACTGAGAATCTCATCCCATGTGCAGATGATGTGGAAGTGCTGACTCCCAGCCCCTTCCTGGGCCCAGCCTGGCTGGGAGGCAAATGTGTGAAGTAGCAGAGGACCAGCAATGACAGAGAACTTGGATGCAGAAAAGGATGTCAGCTAACCTAGGTAGGAGATGTTTCCCTTGGCTGTTCCCTGGTAAAGAGGGACTGGGAGTTTTAGCACAAGCACACTCTGTAGTCTGTGTAGTTTGCTATAGACTGGTTAGTGATTAGGTCACTCTTTCAGTGAACTGTAGGTATTTCATTCTAGTTGTGGGCTCCGTCATCTTACCTAATCCACCTGTTGTCTTTATGGAGTCCCAAGTCAGAGGATGACTAGGACTAGGAGGCTGTGGCCCATTCATAGCACCCCCTGCAGAAGGTGCCTGGGGAAGGCTGTTCTGACTGGTGTGGTTCATGTCGCCTTTGCTCTTTGATTTGAAAATCACAGTTTCTTCTCATTCCATTTTGTTTCATCTGGAGTCTAACGAATGGGGATGTTGCAAGCACTGTTTTCCCTAGGAACCCCATTTATGTTATTGGTCAGAGAAGGGTAAGGCCCTTGGTAACGGGGAGCATCACTCGTTTGTGGAAAGAGTGGGAGGGGGCTCTGTCTCACCCACCAAAGCTCTGAACGCCGCTACCTCAGCTCCTTTCCCTCAGCATTAGGACTCACTGCTGCCAGCAGGAGCTGTGGGGTGACATTCTCAAGAGGGGTGGGGGTGGAGCCTCACCTAAGAGGCGGCTCTTCCATGAGTGACAGGAAGATATTGCAGATTGGGGCCACCTCAGCCTGATTGTCATCCCCTAACACACAGAGTGAAGAAAGAGAGTCCCCACACCCATGAAGTTTCAGGGATGGGCCCTCTGTTTTTAGAAAGCACCGGGTGGGGAGCTGGGGTAAAGAAAAACAAAATCAGTTGGTAAATACTTGCCTGACTGGGCATCAAACCCAGGCACAGTCCATGCTACCAAGCACTACACAGCATGACCTTTGTGGCCACCTCTCAGGGCACAGCCCAAAGCAAGAGGGGAAGAGTAGGTCCCACCTCCCCATGAGTACCCCCATGCCAGTTTCCATCTATGTGAGATACCTGACTTCTGTGACTGATTTTACCTGGAAACAGAGAGGAAGAAGAAAGGAGAAAGGGGAGCTAACAAAAATATAGAGCTTGAGGACAAACCAAAAAATAACCCAAAATTCATGTTTGACCCAGTGGAGAAAGGGTTTGAAAAATACTTTGGGCTAAAATTGTGGATCAGCTGAAGGGAGAGAGAGGTTTGATAAGCAGCTACAGGCCTTCTCCTTCTTGAACCCTCCTCCCCACCTCAGAGGTTCCAGGGTGGACTCAGCATATGACTCCAGAAGCTCTCATCCCCTCTCCATGCCTCAGCCCTTGTCTGTGTGAGGAGGGAGTCAAACTAGATGATCCCTCTGAGGTCCTTTCTGTTTTAATCTTCTACCCTCCAAGGGGAGAGAGTCAGGGGCCACTGGCTGGAGAGGAGGGACCCCCAGCAGCCACCGGGGAGGATGGCCCCCCGACTTAAGGCTGAGAGAAATGAGAGAAAGCATCAGTGGATAGGTAAAACCTGAAATACTCCACTCACTACCATTCAGAGGCTCCCTAGTTCTCCTCCTCAACAACCTGGGCCTCCCAAACCTGGGATTCAGGGATTAGAGAGTATCACCTGGCACTGTGTGTGTGTGTGTGTGTGTGCATGTGTATCCCAGGAACAACCAGAACTCAACTCCAGCTACAATGCTTCAAGCATGTGTTTGGCTTTCCAATGCAGTCCAGGGAGTCATCTTGAAAAAGAAAGCCCCAGGTGGGGGAGATTTGGGAGATGGACTTGGGGGGGTGTGTGAAGAAGGGAGGGAGGGAGGGGGAAGGAACGGTATGTACATCATCTCTGAAAAAAATGTCTAAAAGTCTTGACTTCTGCTTTTGCAAAATTATGCTATAGTCTGATTTTGTTCACTGATTCAGGCCAATTCCACTCTGCACATTTCAGCAATGCTCCTCCCTCTTCCATGGCCTTCTCTGAGGTTTCTGTAATGAAGCCCTGGGAGAGCAGTGGGCAATGATTTAAGGCTGCTTGTAAAATGGCTTCTAATGTGGTGAATTACATAAATGGTGATGTGCACTCTTGAATCTGACTTTTACCTCTCTAGAGAGTCAGCTCCTGGATCAGTCTGCCTAGTGAGTTCTGAGTGACCTGCAAGAGGGCCTGGCTTCCTGAATTGATTTCCCAAAGGTGACACTGATGAGGGAGCAAAAGGCAAACTGAGGGTAAAACACAAGCTGACACTCTGCAAAACCATCCCCCAGTCTCCCATGGGGGGTATGTGTGACATTCCTCAGTCACTCTTGGCCACCCAAGAACAAAGGAAAGGGAAAAACAAATGGTCAACCAATAGACATCACAGTCACGTGGGACATGAATCTTCTTCAGTTTGCAACTGTCTTAATGATTTAGAAGAGGGGAAAAAAAGCATCCTATCAAGAGCCAGACCTCCAGAAACCTATAGGCTCAATTTCCTGGGGTTCTAACATCATCCTCCCCTTCATAGGATAGAAAACCTTACATAATCAGTCACTCCTCACAACCCCAGTGCAGCTCTTTCTGCCCATGGGTCCTGTCCCCATGCTATAATAAAACCACCTTTTTTTTTGTACCAAAGAATTCTTTGACTGTAAGCTCCTGAACCCCAACATTTCACATCAACACCACTGACTTTGTTCTCTGACTCAAAGGGAAATAGACTCTGCATTTTTCATGATGCTGCCAGTAGATGCCCCATTTGTCCCAAGGCCAAATCTCAGGCTGAGGAGAATTTGGGGTGGTACTAGGGTTCAGAGGGAAAACTCTGGACACAGTATGGCCCTAGCTGCGACCTATGGTGACGAACTTTCCTGACTTTTCTGGAACTGTCCTGGTTTAGCACTGGAAGTCCCATGTCTCAGAAAATCCCGCAGTCCTGGGAAAACCAGGACTAGACTTCTCACATCATAGCCAGTAATTTAACCTCTTTGAACCTTAGTTTCCTCATATACGTGAAATGAAAGTAATGATCACAACCTCATGTGATATTTGAGGAGTAGGGTTGATATCCATCCAAAGATTGTTCGGGAAGAAAAGAGAGCGTTAGGTGACAAAAGCAATGTCTTTTTGCCTCTGTTCCAAGGAGTGGATGTCTCTTCTCCCCAGTGTGTTTTGACTTTTCCAAGTGAAGGTGTGAGCACAACACTTGAGGATTCTGGAACAATCCAGAAAGCCTTGCAGGCCCTGGCTAATGCAGAAGGCTGGATTAAGGCCTCTCCTAGCCCTATGATTATCTGATTAAGTGTAAATGCAGAGGCAGCTGCCTACTTGCAGAAGTCACTTTTAGCAGCTACCACTTACAAGTCACAAATAAGGGATTATGAAGCCTTTTCTTTTCAGCTTCCTTGTTGCCCCTCATCTATTGTGTGCAGAGATTCTTAACTAATAGCCGTGTTCTGAGTGACTATTTCCCAGTAACTACTGTTTCAGGGCTGGAAAAGGAAAAGAAGTTAATATTTTCAAAAGACTCCCAGCAAGACATTTTGTAGCCCAAGAGTGAATTTCACAGGCATCTTAATCCCTGGCAGTAAAGACTGAGGGCTGTCTTGGAGACCAGAGGCAGTAAGCAAGAACTCTGATAACAAAAGAGAGGCAAGGGAATTATTTATGCAAATGTCCTGATAGAAGAAAGCTTTAATCAAAGACACCATAGAAAACAAGCCACAGGCTGATAGGGAGTATTTGGAACATGAAGGTGTCAAAGGGATCCAGTCTTTTTCTAAACAGAAGGAAATGACTGGAGAAAATGGTCGTTCATAGTTGAGCAGAGCTATGTCAGCACTAAAGACAGAAGGGGGCTCTCCCTAGAAAGATGCCAAAGGCTGGAGATTATCAAAGCACAAACATCTTTACCATCCTGGCCCTCCCACCCCATGACAAATGAAGTCAGATTCATTTAGAATTAATGCCAGATTCTGATTGAAAATAGAAGTTTGTAGAAGTTGGAAAATTCAACATGCCAGACTCTGGCGCCAGTGATAACTAACCAGTTCATGTCCAAGGCAGTTGATGGAACAATTTTACATAATTAGGACATGTTTGGGAGGAGAGGAAAAAAACGACTCTCTGATCAAGAGTTTATTGATTTACATAAACATTAGTATGATTGCTGGTTTCACATCTTATGTACCACCTTCATATTTACATTCTAAATTAATGATGGGCAGAATGCCAAGGACAGCAATATTGCCAGCTTTCACAAAACTGCCCACCAGACTCTGGGGAAACCTGCCAAGCAGATGGTTCTAGATTACCAAGCTACCTTTTCTCCTGTGTTTTCCAACCCTTCTTAAAGAAAATTAAATTCTGGGGGCACCTGAGTGGCTGTCAGTTAAGCGTACAACTTTGGCTCAGGTCATGGTGTCATGGTTCATGGGTTCGAGCCCCGCATCGGGCTCTGTGCTGACAGCTCAGGGCCTGGAGCCTGCCTCAAATTCTGTGTCTCCTCCTCTCTCTGCCCCTCCCCCACCTGTGCTCTGCCTCTCTCTCTCTCTCAAAAATAAACATTAAAAAATTATAAAGAAAATTAAGTCCTGAAACAATTAATTCAAAAGTCAAGAAATTTGATTATCTGAGTAATTCATTAAGGCATAACTGTTAACCATTGCTGCATAATAAATCACTCCAAAGCTTAGTGACTCAAATTAACCATAATCATTTTATCACCTCTTCCAGTTTCTGTGGTCAGGAATTCAGGGAGGGCTCAGAGAGATATTTTGGTCTGGGGTCCCTCATATGGTTGCGGTCAGATAGTGGCTGGAGCATAAATAGCAGAAGAGTTGGCAGAAGCTACAATCTTGCTGGGTATCTCTCTCAGGTAGTCTCATGGTCTCTCCATGCAGTCTCTCCACAAGCGTTGGTTGAGCTTCCTCACAACATGGCAGCCTCAGGGTAGCTAAGTATTCCAGTGCAAGTAGTTCAGCTCCTAAGACAACAGCATCAACTTTTATGATATGACCTTAGGAGTTATGTAGCATCCTACCACATTCTGTTGGCTCCAAGTGAGTCACAAGCCCACCTAGACTTAAGAAGAATTAGTGGAGAATTCTTAATTCTTAATGGAGAAATGGCAAGGTTCCAGAAGAGCAATGTGGGATGGGGGATATTGTGGCCATCTTTGAATAATACAATAGGCCATAAGATATAAATAACTGATGATCATCATCTTTAAAAAAAAGTTTGTATTTTAAGAAAATAATGCTAACCCAATAAATCTCTAAATTCATGAAATACATATTTAAGAACCTAGTGTTAATTACCTTCAAACCCTCCTTCTCCACATTACCTCTGATTCTTTAGGGTCAAACAACTGGGTGTAATGATGTAATAGTTTGGTGGGGGGCTGCAATAACAAAATACCATAAACTAGGGAGCTTACACAACAGAAATTTATTGTCCCCCCAGTTCTGGAGGCTAGAAGTCTCAGATAATGGTGTCAATAGGGTTGATTCTTCCTGAGGACTGTAAGAGAATGACTCTAAGCCTCTCCCTTAGCTTCTGGCAGTTTGCTAGGACTCACTGGTGTTCCTTATCTCATAGAAGCATCCCTCCCATCTCTACCTTCATCTTCACATGGTATTCTCTCGGATACATGTGTCTCTGTCCAAGTTTCTCTTTAAGAAAATGTTTATTTATTTATTTTGAGAGAGAGAGACTGCAAGTTGGGGAGGGCCAGAGAAAGAGAGGGAGACCCAGAATCCCAAGGAGGCTCCACACTCAACATGGAGCCTGACATGGTGCTCAGTCCCACAGCTGTGAGATCATGACCTGAGCCGAAATCAAGAGTCAGATGCTTAACCGACTGAGCCACCTAGGCACCCTCAAATTTCCTCTTTTTATAAGGACACCAGGCCTATTGGATTATGTGCTCACCCTATTCTAGTGTGACTCCATCTTAACTAATTATATCTGCAATGACCTTATTTCCAAATAAGGTCACCTGCTGAGGTACTGGAGTTACGACTTCAACATGTGAATTTTGAGGAGCAATTCATCTCACAACATGTCTCTTATTTTTTGAAGGAAGGAGTTTCTTTTGATATGGTTTCTAAGAGTATCAGTAGGAGAGTAGAACCCAATTGCAGGTACAATTTTCAAACATTGTATCTAGCTTCTCGTTTCCATGACCCTTGCCATTCTCTCCTGTCTCCTAAACACTTTCTTCAAATTTTAAGTAAAGGTTTTCATTAAAGCTATTAATGCCATTAGAGTATTTTGGTATTTAAATGTGTTTTTTATTAAAATGTCATTAAATAAATAAATAAATTTAAATGTCATGATCAGATGTTGGTTATGGAGTCTCATTCCCTCCCAAATTTTCCATAATCCTAGTGCCAATTGTTATATACCTTCAAATTGCATAGGATTTTTCAAAACTTTATTCTTGGACCCTGGGACTCACCTACACAGCAACTTAGTTCATTTAAGGAGACTCAAAGAGTAATTTATTGACTTGGAGAATTTGAGATTGTTCTCTGTCAGTATTGTGCAGACATTTAAAAATGTATTTCCTTTGGATGTTTAAAGCAAAAAGAAAGACAGGCACATCCCGCTGCCTCATTAGAGAAGCCACATGTCTTTGGCTTTCTTGACCTAGCACTTATCTTGTGCTTAATGTTTTCAAAATACCATCCAATCATTAAATAGCCAGTTCCCACAACATCTTTGTGAGATGTGAGGATTGTTGACAATTTTAGTAAAGAAATTTGAGACAAAAAGCAAAGGTGACCTGTGCAAGGCAGTATAACAAATCAGGACTGGACCCAAGTGTCTGCCATCTCATGAACTAAAACTTTGTTTTGTGCAAACCAAGGGACAGATTCTCGTGGCCACATCCCTTTCCCCTCTTCCCAGAAGCCAAATGCCCACTTTCCCCTTTGCTCTGCAGTCATGGAAGGAGCAGCAGGTGAGGCAGGAGTCAGCAGACACAAGGCCACCCTGTGGACAGTCTCAGAAATCATAAGGGGAACCTTTGGGATATGAAGCCCCGGTAAGCAGGTAGGCATCTCAATGCAGTCTCTTTTGTATCTGCTGGACGGTGAGATCAGGAAGATTCAGGATCTATATTAATAATAAGGACAGTATGGGGGCGCCTGGGTGGCTCAGTCAGTTAAGCATCTGACTTCGGCTCAGGTCATGATCTCACAATTCATGTGTTCCGGCCCTACACTGGGCTCTGTGCTGACAGCTCAGAGCCTGGAGCCTGCTTCGGATTCTGTGTCTCCCTCTCTCTCTGCCCCTTCTGGACTTGCTCTCTCTCTCTCTCTGTCTCTCTCTTTCTCTCAAAAATAAAAATAAAACATTTAAAAAAATAAAAAATAATAAAAATGGTATGGAAGGTGTTCCTTTTGGTCTTAGAAAACTGTAATCTTCTTGATCACAGGCTCTATTGGAAACAAGCCCCTATGAAATTCTTTGGTTTAGTCTTAAGCCAATGAACCATAAGAGTAAAGTTTAAGGACTTTTCTTAATTCTAAGAAGGTGCTGCAGGACAGAATCCCAGACGTTTTCTGTGGCTGCCTCCCAAGGAAGACTGGTGGCCACCATAATGCCCTCTAGTATTTCCAGAGTTCTTGCTTTTTTCTCTGATGAGAGAAGATTGCATATCATTGGCTGGTCCTATACCTGAGTGAAGGGAAATCAATGGCATGCAAATTAGTTTATTTAAGATAATTAAAGACTCCACCAGACCAGCATTTTACTCTTAAGCAGGCCATTGAAACAAAAAGCAAATCCAAATCACATTCTCTTCTCCCAAGGTACCAAGCATACCCTTTCCCTTTTTTTTTTAGTCTTTCACTTCAAAGCTGTGATTGCCTCTTTACTTGGCAGACGTATAGCTACTAAGGTATGTTTTGCTTTGATTATGGGATACTCAGGTGGAATAGCATATGATGTGGGTCTCTTCCTAAGCAAGAATATAAGTTGAGGTTTCTCATCTTCATACCAAATGCCATGCCAGTCCTGCACACCTGAATCCTAAGCACAGGAATCTAAGCATTTAGGTCTATTTTTTTAAGTTTTTTTTTTTTAACATTTATTTATTATTGAGAGGTAGAGAGAGACAGAGCATGAGCTGAGGAGGAGTAGAGAGAGGGGGAGACACATAATCCGAAGCAGGTTCCAGGCTCTGAGCTGTCAGCACAGAGCTGGACGTGGGGCTCGAACTCACAAACTGCGAGATCATGACCTGAACTGAAGTCGGACACTCAACTGACTGAGCCACACAAGCGCCCCTTAGATCTATTTTCATAATCAATACTAGGAAATTCATTCTATTTCTCATTTTGTCTTAGTTTAGATCTTCAGGTATAAAACCTCTACATCACAATGTTTATTATTTATGCATATCTTAATGATTTTATTTTTAAAGAATTTTTACTATGAGGTACTTCAAATCTTTTTTTGAAAATAATGTAAACATGGCATTAATAACAAGTAAAATACATCTGAGAAACCAGTATAATATTCAACACTGAGAATTTCCTTAAAAATCGGTGTGCTTTGGGGTGCCTGGGTGGATTAGCTCAGGTCAAAATTTCAGTTTGTGGGTTTGGGCCTGCTTGGAATTCTCTCTTTGCCTCTTTCTCTCTCTTTCCCTCCCCCACATTCTCTCTCTCTCTCTCTCAAAACAAATAAACAAGTATTTTTTTAAAAATCAGTGTGTTTGAGGGCATCTGGGTGGCTGACTCAGTTCAGCATCGACTTCAGCTCAGGTCATGATCTCGGGGTTCGTGGGTTCAAGCCCCACATTGGGCTCTGTGCCGACAGCTCTGACCCTGGAGCCTGCTTCAGATTCTGTGTCTCCCTCTCTCTCTACCCCATGCCCACTCACACTCTGTCTCTCTCTCTCTCTCCAAAATAAACATTAAAAAAAAAAATCAGTGTGTTTGTACATAGGTTGACTAGAAAACATTGGTAAGAGATAACCAGTGCTGATACTTTGCTGGGACACACTCTTACTGCCATACTGGAAGTCAAGATACTGAAATCTCTGTATGAATAGTTTAAAGTCACTGCCCTGAACCTCCTGAGGATCTACTGCAGGCACTGAACTCTGCACTTCCTCTGGGACCTCTCCCTCATTCACCTTCTCCAGGATCTAGCAACCAAAGGGGCCCTAAGTGACCAACTTCAAGCTATGACCAGTAGCCATTCTCTCATATTGGTAGTCTAACTGTTCTGGCTGTGTATTTTTATATTCCCCTTACAGGGAATGTTTTGCTACTCTTGCCTCCACATTAGCAACTATTATTGAGTGTCTACTATGAGCCAGGCACAGTACTACAGTACTAAATGAGCCAGGCACAGTATTACAGTACTAAATGCTTTATTATCTTATCCCCCCAATACCCCATCAAATAGGTATTTTCATACCTATTTTATTTTATTTTTTTTCATACCTATTTTAAAGAGAACTGCATCTGGACACCTGGGTGGCTCAGTCGGTTAAGTGTTTGACTCTTTTTTTTAAAACTTTTTTTAATGTTTATTTATTTTTGAGACAGAGAGAGACAGAGTATGAGCAAGGGAGGGACAGAGAGAGAGGGAGACACAGAATCTGAAACAGGCTCCAGGCTCTGAGCTATCAGCACAGAACCGGATGCGGGGCTCGAACCCACAAACTGCTAGATCATGACCTGAGCCAAAGTCGGATGCTTAACCAACTGAGCCACCCATGCTCCCCAAGCATTAGACTCTTGATTTCGGCTCAGGTCGTGATCTCACAGTTTTTAAGTTCGAGCCCTGCATCGGGCTCCGTGCTGCAAGTGTGTATCCTGCTTGGGATTCTCTCTCCCTTGCTCTCTGCCCCTCCCCAACTCAAGTGCATGTACTTTCTCTCTCTCAAAATAATTAAACTTAAATTTTCTTTTAAATTTAAAAAGAGAACTGAATCTCAAAGGTACTAAGAAATGTGCCTAAGGTTACCATGCTGGTGATAGATACAGCAGATATAAATCCCTATCTCTTTGACCCAAAGTCCATGCTCTCTCCTCTGACCTAGAGTCTTCCCTGATGGAAGTAACACTTGGCAGCAAAGAAGAAAAAGAAGATGGTCGTCTGATCCAGGTACCTTTGGTGAATACCAAGTATGTGAAGATGCTCAGTGGATACAGAGATCTTGGAGAGGCTGGATGGCAAATGGAGTCCTCTCTGACTAGAAGTGCCAGAACTTCGATTTACAGCAATGTTCTCCCATCACCTCAGCTTTGGCAGACACCCTTGACACCTCCCATTCCCTCTCTCCCAGACCTAGTCACCAAGCCCCTCAATTCTGTTCCAATGGTGTCTCTCACATCCCTGCCATTCCATCCATGCCTTGTACTAACACTCCATATCAAGTTCTCATTACCTCATGTCTAGATCATTTCAAAAGCCTCTTAACTAGAGACCCAGCCTCCGAATCTCTAAGTCACCCCTCCCACAATCACCACATTATTCCTAAAGAAACTGCTTCCATCACACAATTTCATTATTCAACTCCCTCCCTCCCCACACACACCCTGGGTCTGCTGACTATACTTCAGCTATTCAGAAAGACATTCAAATTCCTTCTTAATCTAATTCTAATCTTCATTTCCAAAGTGCTTTCTCAGGATTCCTCTGTAAGAATCCTATGATTTAGCCAAGATTTTTTCCTTGTTATTCCTTAGCCACGCTATTTCCTTTCGCCTCCAAGCCTTACTCACTCCATTCCTCATGCCTGGCACATCCTCCTCTACTCTTCTAAATCCTGTGTGTCCATCATAACCCAACTTGGACACCCTCTCCAAGGGCACACCTTCTGTGCCCACTCCAGGGAAGCTGATGTTCTCTTTTATCTGGCTTATACCTCACATTTGACACCCAGACCCCATTGCTTTATTTGACAAATTTTCTCTTTGTTTATACATGCTATGTTTTCCCAGCGACCTCGTGACTATCTTACAGCAAAGGGAGTGAAGATGGTTGGTGAGAGGGTTCTGACAGGGAAGTGATGGTGGTAGAGTCTAGTGGTTAGGCCTTTGGGTAGGGTTGGAATCACAGCTCTGCACTAACCACCTAACTGGGCAATTTCATAGATGGGGACATTGAGCGATTAGGTGCATCTAATGAAATAAGGACATCTATGAAATAAGGACAGTAACTGTCCCTTCCTCCTAGAGCTATTGTGAAAATTAAATGAGGTGATATTTCAAGAGCTCTTATCCAGGGGCGCCTGGGTGGCTTAGTCGGTTAAGCGTCTGACTTTCGCTTAGGTCATGATCTCGCGGTTCATGGATTCGAGCCCCGCGTCGGGCTCTGTGCTGACTGCCAGCTCAGAGCCTGGAGCCTGTTTCAGTCTGTGTCTCCCTCTCTCTCTGACCCTCCCCTGCTCACGCTGTCTCTCTCTCTCTCCTAGAAATAAAAAATAAAAAAATTTAAAAAATTAAAAAAAAAGGTTTGTAAAAAAAAAAAAAAGAGCTCTTATCCAGAGCCTGGCACATAGGTAAAGCTCAACTAATATTATTTATTATTACTTTCATTATTGAACAAAAAGAGAGTTTGTAATGTGCTAGACTCCAAATAAATGACCTTCTTTAATATGTATGGGCACCCTAGGAAGGTAATAGATCATGCCCTAGCTATGGAGTCCTCTGAGCAGCCCTGAACTGTATTTCCATGAGAGAGTTAACACCCCAGTCATGTTTAAGCCATGTTTATTTATTTTTTAAGTTTGTTTATTTATTTTTTAAGTTTTTAAAATTTATTTTCAGAGAAAGAAGGAGAGAGAATCCCAAGCAGGCTCCACACTGTCAGCACAAAGCCAGACACAGGACTTGAAATCATATACCACGAGATCATGACCTGAGCCAAAATTAAGAGTCAGATATTTAACCATTTGAGCTACTCAGGCGCTTCTAAGCCACATTTAATGTCCCTTTTGNGTGTGAGAAAATGATCTAGTTTCATTCTTCTGCATGTTGCTGTGCAGGCAACAGAACCCGATTCTAATAGGCACAATTCCTGTCATTCTGGTGCTGGAAATAGAAGTGCGTCTCTCCAGTGGCCATTAAGAACTTCATTTCTAGTATTCAAAAAATTCTATTAGGAGGGAATGACCCAGTTTAAGTCTTTCTCACATTGGTCAGCTTTCTCTTTAGAGGAAGCAGGATATGACACTGAAGAATAAAGAAAGAGAAACAGATAGAGATTCTTTCTAAAAAGGTGGTGAGGAGGCAGCCTAGGACTATACTCAGGGACCCTAGGCTGCCACCACCCAAAACACCTGGAAGACACTGGGGCAGGTGCAGTTTCACTGTTGGCAAAGTCTCTTTAGAGAATCACATGGATATTTCGAGCTGTGTAGATCCTGAGTCCAGCCTCAGGCCGGAAACATGTCTGGAGCTGGCTGTGTGTTTTTTTGGTTACAATTTAGTAATTTGCATGAAGTCATGACCTTGATTTGTCCTTTGCATCTACAGCTAAGAAATGAGGTAAAACATAAAAAGATTGAGTAGGTGCCTAAATCACTGGCACAACACCTTCTCATCCCACTTCCCTCTTGCTTGTTGGAAAAGTTTGTCCTTTAAACAGAGCTGTGAGTTCTAGCTACTCACATTCTCAAATTCCCTGTATCTAGAGCATAGATATGAGACCTAATTTAGTCTAACTGACTTGTTTAGCCTGCTAAGGGTCTGACAGAAACTCCTCCACTAAATATAATCTTATTAATATGGGGTGTCAACTACTACAGCCATCTTGTTAGTGTGTGATAGACAGGGTTGATATACTGAGGAAGACAAACTCAAGAGATGGAAAATATCTTGTTACTGATGACATCATTGATCCCACTTTTTAAAACTGGACTGAGTCTGAGGTGCTTGGGTGGCTCAGTCAGTTGAGCATCCGAGTCTTGATTTCTGTTCAGATTTCTTACATCTGCATGATGCTTGTCAATCGAGGTTGGCTCTCAGCCAATACTTCTGTGTATCTAACCTGTAGAGCCCTTGGCAGCTTCCAAAATACTTCAGCCCAAGGTTTAATCCTCACAAAAATCTTGTGTGGCACATGTTTTTATTCCAAGCCTGACTCCTGGGGCTTTTTCCTCTTCCTGTAGAGATCAAGGGCAGAGGGGCAGATGAGACAAAAATATTTCACTTTTTTTGCAATATAGGTTTGGAGTGATAAGGACTTCACCCAGGTTTACTGCAGTGGGGAGTGATTCAGGAGGAGAGAAATCCCCTGAAGTCCAGAAACTCGAGAACTTGGCTTTTGAAGGAACAACAAACACCTGGTGCTTCTCTGGGGAAAAGGATCAGGTTCTGACTTCTAACTGGTGGTCCAATACGGAATCGAGGGAGAAGGTGGAAGAGGCTCTGGAAACTAGTTGGCATACGGAAGTACTTCCTGCATGGAATCTTTTGCCTTTAGTAGGACATCAAAGCCAGGTTTTGAATGCGGATTACCTAACTTCATAATCTTCCATAAAGTGGTTATAGTATATTTCCACTTTATGGAAGATTATATGGAAGTATATTTCCACTTCCATAAAGTGGATATAGTATAGTTGAGAGCCCCTGAAACATTTATATTGGCAATGACTAGGATAGAAACTGACCATCCTGTCCTCTTGGGGAAGGGGGGGTTCAGATTCTCTGTGAACGGTTGATGCCCAGGTGAGGTTTGCCTGAACAGGACTGCAGGTTTGTGGAGCCTGGTTGCTGTGTTCCAGAAGGTAGGAAGAAATGGAGGTCTCTGCGTGTGGGCTGGTACCACACAGCTCTGCCATCTCCGTGTCTGTCTGAGCTGCCAGACTATTGGAAAAGTCCTTTGATTTCTTCAATTTTATTCAGTGCCAGGTTGGGAGGCCTGGAGAGGGGTCAGGGACCCAACCATTGTGCTAACCAGAGCAGTACCAAGTGACAAATCTATGCTGTTCTTTCCTTTTTTCTTTTCTATTCTGCCTTCCAGGAAGATTATACAAAAAAAGGCAAAAAACCCTCATTTTTTACCTTCAAGCACACCCTGTTCCTTCACAAGGAAAAAAGAAACCCACAGAGCAACATTTATTCATAAAGTCTCTATTCAGCTCTCCTTGCTTGTTGTTGGCTCAGGGTTCAGCTAACTGGTTCCCACAGAGCGCAGACCAGCAGGGGAGGTGGGGTTTAGAGTAGAGAACAGTAAAGAGACCTGCTCTTCCAGAATGCAGTGGAAAGCCACAATATTCTGGATGAGTGGCGTGAACACAGTGGTGACTTTATTCTCTATTTCCCCCTTTGGACTGAAGCCTGCCTACCTCAGGGCTGGCCAGGCTCACCCACCCATTCCTGCCTGTGTACACCCTGTCTCTGAAAGGGGCTTCCTGGCAGGGGGAATTGAATGCACTCTTCGAGTGGCTTTCATGGTAGAGCGATTCCCTATCTTACAAGGAGACAAGTGAGCCATCCTTCTAGCAGCTCAGGGTGAAAACTTTGGAATCATCCCTGATTCCTTTCTTTCTCCCATCCTACTTCCAGTCTGCTACTACATCCTGTTGGCTTCATATTCAAAATTTCTTTAATATCTTTATCAATCAGTATCTATATCAGTAACAATCTAAACTATAAAATTAAGTCAGTTTCTATATGTATATGTGGTTCAGCAAGAGAAACAGAACCACAGGGAGATGCATATTAAGAGATTCATTACAAGGAATCAGCTTACATAATTATGGGCTGGTTAGGTGAGTCTGAAGTCCCTAGTGGGGTGAGGGGGTCCTCAGGAAAGGCAAGCAGAAATGTTAAGGTAGGAGACGAAGCTGCTGTCCACAAGCAGATTTGCTTCCTCATCCAGGAACCCTCAGTTCTGCTCAGAAGGCTTTTAATTGATTGAATCAGGCCCACCCTGAATCTACCATAATTTTACTTACTTAAAGTCAACCCTCTAGGACTTAAACCACATCTTAAAAATATATTCACAGCAATACCCAGATCAGTGTTTGATTGAAGAGCTGCTGACGGTAGTCTAGCCAACCTGACCTACAAGACCTACCATCACATTATCGAAGCCACAATCGCATCTCCTCTGAATTACTACTGCTTTAGCCTCTTTACCAGTTCCCTTGTCTCTTCTCTGATCCTCCCTGTCCCTCCCCCTACCCCAACTGCTTTCAACAGAACAACTAGAGGGATCATTGCTCCATTAATCAAAGCCTCTGTGATGGACAGAACCTGTGAGTACATTACCTTGCTTGGCAAAGGGGACTTTGAAGCTATGCTTAGGGTGTGGGTGGGGAAATGGTCCTGGATTAACAGGTGGGCCCAATCTAATCACATAAAGCAGAAGAGGGAAGCAGAAGAGTGAGAGATCTGGTGTTGAGGACTTGACCCTCCACTACTGGCTTTGAAAACGCAGGAAGGGGCCATGAGCCCACAGTAAGGAGCAGAGGACCTCGGTCATACAACTGTATGGAACTGAATTCTGCTGGCAAACCCAGTGAGCAGGGAAACAGATTCTACCCCCGGAGTTTCCGGTAAGGAATGCAGCTCTGACTATAGCAGAGCTACATCATGTTGGGCTTCTGATCTATAGAACTGTGAGATACACATGTATGTTTTTTAAGTCACTAAATTTGTGGTAATTTGTTTCGGCAGCAACTTCCCACCGCACTCAGTGTAAAAGCCAAGCTGCTCAGACTCTCCACCTCCCTTTCTCTCTGACATCATTTTCTACTACTCTCTCCTGGGCTCCCTTCACCCCCTCCATTAACTCCAGGACCTGGACCAGAGGGAAGCTCGTGAGGCACCGACCTTTAGATACCTAAACAGTCAGTAATCAAGATAAATGATATTTTAGTGAAATATCAGCAAAGGCAGAATCCAACCCTGTGTTTGGATAATTTGGCTAATCCTAGCCCTGATCTTTGTTGCTCTGAACCCACCATGAATACTCAGTCTCCAGTGTTTTGCCATTTGGTTTTGCCCCAAATATCTGCAAGCCTTTCTCCCTCACCTGCTTCAGTCTTTGCTCAAATATCCCCTTCTTAATGAGCCTTCCCTGACCCTCTATATAAAGTTGCACTGCCTCACGCGAGCACTCCTGGACCCTCCCTTGCTTTATATGTCCCCAAACATGTTACACGTCTAATATTCTATTTTATTAATTTACTACTGTAGGGGAGATAACATTTCTCCTTTACCCATCTAGGGTTTCTGGCAGGGACTGTCTTAACAGATGAAGAGGAGGAGAGCATGCAAATTTCATTTTAATAAATGTTTGCCCATACATAGGAGTCTTCACAGGAAAAAAAAGACCGAAAGAAGCATCTAGGCCCCAGTGCTTACATACAAAGTTGAAAAGAGAGTGGCAACGGTGGAAAAGTAACTAAATATATGGGGAGACTAGATGAAGATAAAAAAGTTTTGTTTTATACAAATAAGGTTTGTTTGTACAAATTTCCCTCGACCTTGATTCCCCATCGCTGGTGATAAAAATATTCCTTTCTGTCCTGGTGTTAGGAGAACATCTTTCACATTCAGAGTTTTGTCTCCTATTTTCAGGAAGAAAAGGAAAAGTCAAAGTGCTTTCCTTGCACCTGTTGTTTTTCAAGTGACTTTAGCACAAAATAATATGTCAAAGCAGCATATTTTGAGGTGGCATGCTCTGAGCCACTTTATTACTTATTGTTTGCTGCTGTTTCACCAAGGCCTAACAGTATGTGGTGTGTAGTAGGCCCTTCAATGGGAAGGCATCAAGGAGGGACGGAGAGAGGGGGAGGGCAAGGGAGGAAGGAAGGAGACGGAAGAATAGAAGTGGGGGTAGTGTCTGTGGGGAAACAGGGCAGGTATGTGTATTCAAGAAAGAACTTTCCCCCTCGGTCTATGAAACCTAAAATCCCTGAAGAACTGTAGTAAATTTCAATCTGTCTGCTTAAGGAAACATTGATTTATAAGCAGGGTTATTTTTTTTCCCTCTCCCAAAGGGGAAAGCCATCCAGAGCCAGTATGTTCTATTAGGTTAATTAGAAGATTTGGATTAGCTGTGTACTTTCTTTTCTAGGACATTAGCTAAATTCTGTTTCCACTGAAATTCTGGGAAATGTTTGAATCCCATGCAGTTTGCCCCAAATCTTTTGAGGTAGATAGAGTCTCTGCAAGCTATGTTTAATGATCCCTAGAGATTTTATTCTTGCCAAGTTTACTCTCAACAATTAAAAATCCAATTTTGATGATCCCTTTCCCCCATTTTTCAGGGGCTTCTAATGAATCTATTGTCAAAGATTAGTGATAACTTGCATTATAAATTGGTTTTTATGTCACACTAACAAAGAACATTGTAATAAATGTATCACAAGGTTGATTAGTTGGAAAAGAGACCCAAGCTTTACCACCATTTTCATTGACTGACTACACCCATGAAAATCAGGGGTTGCCTGTAATATTTGAGCTGAGAGTTAAGCAGAGTCAAGTTACAGTTGGTGGCACATGCTGAATTATGGCCAAGGTGGCCAATGTGAGCATTTGTAGGACAATTAAGCTAAGGAGCTAGGTTAGGAGAGAGAAGAGAGGTACAGAAGGAGGCAAAGAAGGGCAGGTGGGGAGGAGAGGGGAAAGAGAGACTCAGAGACAAATCGGAAATAATAGACTCCATTCCCGACAGCTCTTCTATTTCCCATACTAGAGTCTTTACTTTCTGCCTATGAATTCCCATGGGTTCTCTGCACACCCTTACTGGAACCAAGGTGAAGGGATCTTTGTTCCTGGTAATTGGACTATATATTCTTGAGGCTGGCCATTGAAGAAGCAAAAATTTCCTTGAGCGCTCTTGGAAAACCACAGCCAGTTTTGTGCAGTCTTTTCCACCGGAACAAAGAGTGGGTTTTGATATTTTTAGTGTATGAAAGAAAAATGAGTTTCAACTAAACGTAGCATCTTGGATTGGACCCTAAAACAGAAAAAATGATCTTAGTGGGAAAACTGGTGAAATCTGGATAAATTCTGGGGTTTGGTTAATATTCTTAGTCATTATAATTTCTTAAATTTGACATAGACCATGGTTATGAAAGTTGTTAACATTAAAGCAAACTGGGTGAAGAGCATACAGAACCGGTACTACCTTTGCAGCTTTCTTGTAGGTCCAAACTTACTCTAAAATAAACAGTATCTTTCAGGGCACCTGGGTGGCTCAGTCAGTTAAGCCTTTGACTTTGGCTCAGGTCATGACCTCACAGTTCATGAGTTCGAGCCCTGTGTTGGGCTCTGTGCTGACAGTGCAGAGCCTGGAGCCCATTTCCAGTTCTGTGTCTCCCTCTCTCCTCCCCTCCCTGGTTCATGCTCATTCTTTCTCTCTCTCTCTCTCAAAAACAAATAAACATTAAAATTTTTTAATAAAAAAATAAAAAGTATATTAAAGAATAGGTTTCAATTCCTGGATAGAGAAGAAAGTAGAATGATAGAATGAAAATAGCAACTATAATAGCGGTCAGCAAAACTAGGGTCAAACCTGGAGAAGCTTGGTCCTAGTTGTGCAGCCTTGGCCAAAACACATCAACTCTCTGATCTTCAGTTCCTTCACAAATTCATAGTGCCATTTGGGGAAGTGAACAATGACACTGACAATGACGGCACAGCAGGGTGGCTCACCAGGGTGGTGGTGTAGGAAGGAGAGGGAGCTGGTCTAGCTTAGACACCTGGACTGCCTATGAATGAGTTCAACCCTTGGCTTGTAGTATTTACTTTATGCACTTTGACAAATAAAGAGAAAAGATCACTGTCATCCATGCCATGATTACAGCCTCTTCAGGAATGCATGTTATGTATGTAGAAAATTACATATCACTGTGTATGCACATTTCATGGGTCACTTTTCAGGGAATATTCTGTCACTGGCACCTTTAGTGTTTGTAATCGTCCTCATAAATATTTCAACTGCAAATTAAAACACAAATATATGTTTATATATATGCCTCCAGTGCTTATAGTAGGTTTTATATATATATATAAATACACATATATATAACATATACATGTATAAAACATACTATGTTAATATTCTGCTTTGGCATATGGAATATATGCCAATATAACATACTGGTCAAGATGGAGGCTATAGAGTCATGTTCTGGGTATGAATCCTAACTCTACCGCTTACTGTGTGATGCCCTGTGCCTCATTTTTCTTACACAGGGAAAATATAGAATGGGCTTCAAAAAACAATTGAGAAGGGTGCCTGGGTGGCTCAGTTGGTTAAGCAACTGACTTAGACTCAGGTCATGATTTGACTTTCTTGAATTTGAGCCCTGCATTGGACTTGGTGCTGATAGCTCAGAGTCTGGAGCCTGCTTCAGATTCTGTGTCTCCCTCTCTCTCTGGCCCTCCCCTGCTCACATCCTGTTTCCCTCTCTCTCAAAAATAAACATTAAAAAATTTTAAAAAAAAGTTGAGGTAAACTGATATAATTTATGCAAATAGCAGAGTATAATGCCTGACTGCAAACACTCAATAAAATATTGGCTTTCATTATAACTAAATCTCTAGTTTGAAATAATTTAAACATTATAGAAATGTGAAAATCCTCCAGAATTCCACCCAAAATATTCACTATAACAGTTTGGTGCCTATTTTTCCTCTCCCCCTTCCCACTTGGGGTTTTTGTATTTTTCTAGTCCATTTGTGAACTCCTTGTATTAAAAAATGTAATACTTTGTCTTTATATTTGTTAAATATCCCCCCCCCCCATTCTTTTGCTTATTTTTTGTTCTGACTATTGGCTTGGAAGTCGCATGGTGGTTTGATAAACATGATTTCATAGCCTATGTGAGTGAGATTTCTGCCCATTCCCAGCCCGATTTCCTTTTCTTGAGGAATTTCAGGGGGGTGTAGATAGTATCAAGAGCTCGAAGAAAAGGGTTGGATTTGGGTGCTCGGTGTCCTGTCCATCATGGTGGCACCTACTAAGATGCCCTTGTTCCCTCCCAGTTTGTAGTTGTGAGTCTATGCAGGCCCCACCGTGAGGCCTCTTCAGATCCACTCTCTGCTAGTGCCATGGCTGGTCCCTTCCTGGCCACATCAATGATCCTGTACTGTTTTGGCAGATGCTTGGACCTGTGGGAAATGCTGAGGCCAATTCGGACTTTCTCAACCTGTATAAGCCACACATTATTTCTCCTCTATTCTCCCACACTAAGCTAAACTTCAGGTGTCTTCTTTAGGTTGCTTCCATTCTTCAGGCCCTGTCTGAACAACCTTTTTAGGAAGATGAATATTTGTATGCAAGAAACTGGTGGGGCTGGGGAGCCGTTCAGAATGACTGGCAGCTGTTTATGATGAAGCAGAGGGAGAGACTGAACAGGAGTGCAGGTGCAGCAGAGGCCTCCACCAGTTCCTAAGGAGGCTCTGAAGCTGGATGACCCCTCAGAGTCCTCCTAAGGTAAAGCAAGTGGGCCATACCTGTGTTCTTCCACATAGAAGAATCGTTATTATTGGTTGTCTCTAGGGAGGGAATGTACCCTTGCACTGGGCAATCTTTTGCACATCCCTGGGGAGGGACTCAGGTGAGAACCATCAGATGTCAACATTCCTAGAAGCTGGAGGGAATGAGTGTTCAGGCCTGGAGGGGGGATGTGGGCAATGACCACAGCATCACCCATGGTACCCCACTGTCCTTTAAGCCTTCTTTGTGCCCCTAGCTCCTCTCTCTTCTCACTCCTCAAGCTGCAGAAATTTATCTAGTCTAGAGGGATAGCCTGGCTTTTTCATAGTCTTCCTAATTTATTTTTTGCCCTGAGGCCTCGGGTTTTGAAACTCCAAAGCCAAAAATGAGCATCCTTTGTTATTCACATTCTGCCGTGTCATCCTTTTCCTGAGAGACAACAGAACAAAATGCTAGCTACCTAAATGTGGGGCTGGGAAAGAGTGACAGGAAATACCAAAACAAAGTTTCAATATATTACCCTGCATCATGAAGAACACAATACACAATGGGTATTTAATGTTTACATGATGCAAATGACCCAAAACGATGCCCCACAGATTCTTCTTACCTGGTGAAGACATAGAAAAGAGAGAGGGATTCTTTTTTTTTAAAATTTTATAGTTTATTTTTGAGACAGAGGATGAGTGGGGGAGGGGTAGAGAGAGAGAGAGAGACAGAATCTGAAACAGGCTCCAGGGTCTGAGCTGGCTGTCCGCACAGAACCTGACGCGGGGCTTGAACCCACAAACCACGAGATCATGACCTGAGCCGAAGTCAGACACTTAACCACCGACTGAGCCACCCAGGCGCCCGAGGGAGGGATTCTTGAAAGGGTATGAAAGCACACCTTGCTAGGGAAAACCTTTCAGAATCTTCAGGGGATGGGGTGAGAAAGGATTGGTAAGATCTTTATATTTAGCCAAAGGCAGCACAGATTTATTTATAAATCTGAGAACATTGTGAAAGAGTGAGATCTTCTCAGAGGCTGGAAGAGATGGGATCCAGAGAACAGGGTAATTTTTGACAGAAGGAGAGAAGGCTTTTTCATCTGAATTAGACGGGAGGAGGAGAGTGAGAGGTATATGGGGGGAACTGCAGGACACGGTGGAGTCTCCTTCACATGGTGTCTTTACACTAAGAAGCTGGAGGCAAGGTTATTCCATGCAAGCAAAGGAGGAAATGCTCTCCTGCAATGAATTTTGACAAGAGAAGTTTGAAATAGCTCCAGAGGAGCAAAAGAAAGCCCTTCCCAGGGACACAGGGAAGGAAATGTCACTGAGCAATGCAAGAGCCCCACAGAAAGGCATTACTCACTGAGGTTCGGAGTTTTTCTCAAGCAGCACTGAACAGCAGAGGTGTGGGCCCAGATAAGAAAGAGTGATGCTTGATTGATTAGTGGACTTTTTTTTTTACTTAAAAAAAAATTAAGATACTGGGGTGCCTGGGTGGCTCAGTTTGTTAAGTATCTGACTCTTGGGTTCAGGTCAGGTCATGATCTCATAGCTGGTGAGTTTGAGCCCCAAATTGGGCTCTGTGCTGACAGTCGGAGCATGCTTGGGATTTTCTCTCTCCCTCTATCTCTGCCCCTCCCATACCCCCCCCAAAATAAATGAATAAATAAATAAAATTTTTTAAATTTGAGATATAATTGACATATATTAGTTTCAGGTAGACAATATAATGATTCTATATTTGTATATGTTGCAAAATACTTTTTATTTTAATGGAAGTATAACACTTAAGGGAGAGTGCATACATCACGTATAGCTTGATGAATTCACACAGCAAAGGCCCCTGTGTACCCAGCATTCCAGTACTCCCTATATTCATTTTCTAGGCTGCTTCAACAAATAACCACAAATGGGGTGGCTTAAAACAACAGAAACTTCTCTCACTTTGGAGGCTAGAAGTTTGAAACCAAGGTGTCTGCTCTAGAGGAAAATACTTCCTTGCCTCTTCTTGGCTTCTGGTGGCTCCCAGCAGTCCTTGGGGCTCCTTGCATTGGTCTTTGCCTCCATCTTCACATGGACTTCTTGCCTCTGTGTGAGTCCATGTCTCCATGTCTCCCTGACTTCACATGGCCTTTTTATCGGGCACCAGTCATTGAAGTTAGGACTCATCCTCACCTGGTATGCACTTAATTATGTATGCAAAGACTCTGTTTCTGGTAAGGTTTTGAGTTTGAGGAGGATACTATGCAACCTAGGATACCCTCTTTGTGTCTCTTTTCAGTCACTAGATCCAAATTTGTTTATTTTGATTTGTTGTGGGTTTTTACAACACGGCATAAAGGGAGGCAAATGGAGTGAGAAAATTGGAAGTATGAGCAAAGAATTGTGAAGCATAGACTCTAAGTGAAGTTGAGAAGGAAGCAAAGACAAGAGATAAACAGGTAGACACAGGTAGAAGCAGAGGGATCAGGGTTCAAGGTTTTGAGAAGGCTGAAGAAAGAGGGAAAACAAAAGAAGACACACAGAAGAAAAGAGAATTGTGCCAAGTGAATGGCCATTTGAGCTTGACTGTTTTTGCTTTAGATGGTTCCATTGAACTGTCTGTTCCAGAGTTATTTGTACATTGTTTTAATCACTAGAGCTTTAAAATAATTTTACTCTTAAAAATGCCTAGGCACTTAGGGTTGTGTTTTTTCAGAGCTTTCTTTGATATTCTGAAATGTCAAAATTAGTCTTCCTGATTAACTTTAAAATAATGTTATGTTGGGGTGCCTGGGTGGCTCAGTCAGTTAGGTGTCTGATTCTTGGTTTCAGTTCAGGTCATGATCTCATGATTCGTGAGTTCGATCTCTGCAACGGGGTCTGTGCTGACAGTGTGGAGCCTGCTTGGGATTCTCTCTTTCCTCTCTCTGCCCCTTCCCTGTTCACTTGCGCATGCTCTCTCTCTTTCTCTCTCTCTTTCAAATAAACATTTGAAAATAAAATAAAATGGTTATGTTATCAAAGAAAAAAGTTTATGGTGATGTTGGTTGGAATAGCATTTAACTTATCAATCCATTTAAGAAGAATAAACATCTTTAATATTCCTGTCTAGGAACAAATTTTGTCTTACCACATATTCAAGTCTTACACAACTCTAAACAAAGCTTTATAGTTTTCTTTGCATATACTTTTGTAATAAAAGAGAAGACTTCCTTCTGTTATGAAGCCAGGACACCAAGAAGAAACTAGATTACCCTATATCTGCAAGGAAGTTGGCTATACTGTCCTAGGAGAGTAATTGTGCCCTTCAGTCATATTCTCAAAAAGGGATACCTTTCAAATGACAACTAGTTAATATATTAGGACTATAATGAAAACAGATTCAAGAAGGCAAAATAGGGGTGCCTGGGTGGCTCAGTGAGTTGAGCATCCGACTTCAGCTCAGATCATGATATTGTAGCCCATGTTGGGCTCTGTGCTGACAGCTCAAAACCTAGAGCCTGCTTCTGATTCTGTGTCTACCACTCTCTCTCCCCCTCCCTCACTCATGCTCTGTCTCTCTCACTCTTAAAAATGAATAAATGTTAATTTTTTTTTTAAAAAAGAAGGCAGAATAAAGGTCACCTGGGTGGCTCAGTATGTTAAGTGTTAAGTGTCTAATTCTTGATTTTTAGTTTAGGTCATGATCTCAGGGTTCAATGAGACTGAACCACATGTTGGGCTCTGCACTGTGGCAGCTCTCTCCCTCTCTCTGCCCCTCCCCTGCCCGCTTGCATCCATGTGCATGCTCTATCTCTCTCTCAAAATAAATAAATAAACTTTAGGAAAAAAGTATAAAGACAAGCCTGTGAACATAGAAAGAAATGAAGTGCTGAATCATGGTACAATGTGGATGAACCTTGAGGATATTATGCCAAGTGAGAAGGACCAGATGAGAAAGGCCACATATGTTATGATTCTATTTATGTGAAATGTTTAGGATATGCAAATCCATAGAGAAAAAGCAGTGGTTGCCAGGAGCTGGAGGAAGAGGGGGAATGAAGAGGGACTTCTTGATGGGTATAAATCTTCCTTTTAGCAAGATGAATATGTTCTGGAGCTAGATAGTAGTGGTGGTTGCACAACATTGTAAATGTCCTAAATGCAAATGATTTATACACTTTAAAATGATTAAAATGGTGAATTCTATTGTGTGTATTTGTGTGCAAGTGCACACGTCCACACATACACAACTCAAGACTGTGAAAAAAGCAGGAAAAGCAGGCACAGGGTGCTCTTTTATTATATTATGCACCTGCCCAGGACATAGGCCAGGCCCCACACCCTGGCCAGGCTCGTTCCCCTGATTCTTGATCAGCGGTACCTCTGCAGCAGAGACTCATGGTCTTATCCACAAGTATGGAGTGATGACCTCTAAGCTTCCTTCCCAATCTGAGATCCTCTGATCTTAATGTTCATTTGTGGGACACTCCTTTCCCTTCTCATTCCCGTAGACTCTCTACTTAGAAACATACCAGTGTGATACAAAAGGAGGAGCAAGAAGTCTGGAATCAACTGGATCCACAGTCAAGTCTCTGCTTTGTCAATGCACTTGCTGTTGGGCTTTGGGCCCGTGATGTCACAGAGGCTCTCTGAGCTTCCTGCTTCCTTAGCTGTAGAGAAGAGATTATGACTACCACCTTGCCAGGGTGCTGCACGGATTAGCAAGATGATTAGCAAGATGAGTGCGGCTGGCACAGAATAAAAGTTAAATACGTATTTCCAATCACTGCCTTTTTTTCTAATCAAAGAAATTCAGAAGTCCCTATCAAGAAGTACTATTTAACTATTACCAACTTAGTGGAATCTAAATTTATAAATCTACTTGGCAAAACCTAGAATCTTCTCAGCCCCATCAGATACTTGTGGGATCAGAATTACCTTTGAGGCATACCTTGACAAAGTTAGATAACAGCTAGGAAATAAAACTTAAACTTTATATGTGTCAACCAGATTTGTCATAGATTAGGGCTGAAATGAGGGCATAATCTTATGTAAAAATCAAAGCCACACAATCACATCATCTCATCAGAAAAGAAAAGCAACAGAATTACAAAATGCCACTGCCATTTACTTGAAGGAACTAAGCCCTGGTCTGCCCTCTCAGCAAAACTCTGCTTTAACATAAGCCAATAAAACAATAAATGAGAATCAAAAATAACTTTGGAGTAAAATCCAAGATGTATTCAGGAAGGAAGGAACCAAAGATGTTCTGGGCCTCCTACCTCTCCAAGGACTGTCTGTAAAACCCCTGTGGCCGCAACTTGTAATTCTGTAATAGGTTCTCACATCTTCAAATCTTTCCTTACCTTATGTTGACAAAGCCCTGCAGCCTGCTGCTTGAGAAGAGTTAGTGTTCTCCAAATTCTCTATGAACTCTTGCCTCAGTTTGAGCTCCCCACAAAGCAGAGTCTGGCTCTTGGTATAATTTACTAAGGAGAGATCACCTGAAGTAGGAGTGAGGGAGCAGGGAGGGTAATGTCAAGAAGGAAAGTGTGTTACCAAGAAATGCACAGAAGGCCTCCGACCACTATTCACCTAAAAATGGGAGCCTTTATCAGCCAGCTTCCATCTCTCAGGGTTGGAAGTTACAGAGAGGGACATTTACTCCCCTGTACCTTTGAGTAATCTTACCTGTGGACTGAGCAAGGTCTCATGGTACTAGAGATGGTCCTGGGGAGAGAATGCTGAAGGTCAAGACCTCACATTTATAGGAGGGAAGCTGTCAGTGAGAATAGCATCTGAGTTCACATAGGATGACTGTCTGTTATAGCTGTGGCTAAGATCAGAGGTGGCCAAGGCAATGTAATGTGAGCCACCAAATGTGTTTGTTTCAGCACTCCTACATTGCCCAGCCTCTCTTGCAGCAAAGTTGTGGTCATGTGATCCTTGAGTCTTCATGGAGGCATCTGACAAATTCAAAACCATACTCTTTCTACTCCTATCTACTTCACCAGGGAGAAAACAACCTCCAGGAAAGAGAAGGATGGACATAGGAGCAAATTTCTCAAAGTCAGACAAGAGCTTCACTATCGGAACTGTGAGGATTAGGAGATCTTTTTTCTGTTCTTTTTCCTCTGAGGAGTTCCATCTAACAGCAGGCAGTTGACATGGGCCCATAGAAACTCTCATCTTCTTGTAAGCATACACATGAGTGTTTGGGATTTGTTTAAAAAGTTCTAGATTTGAGGGGCACCTGGGTGGCCAGTCGGTTAGGCATCTGACTTCAGCTCAGGTCATGAGCTCACAGTTTGTGGGTTCGAGTCCCGCGTCGGGCTCTGTGCTGACAACTAGCTCAGAGCCTGGAGCCTGTCTTCAGATTCTGTGTCTCCCTCTCCCACTCTGACTCATGCTGTCTCTATGCCTCTCTAATGTTAAATAAAACATAAAAATTTAAAAAAAAAAAAGTTCTGGATTTGAATTTCATTGGTTTGGTTAAAATTACATGTCTATCCCTGAACCAATTACTGTGGCCTGAGTATACACAATTCTGACTGGCCAGTCCTTGATCCTATGACATCTACATAAGTCTTGTCTACAATCCCTGAAGATGAAGAACAGTGATAAATCAGGGTGAAATTACTTTAAGGACAGGAGAAACTGGAGCGCAAAAGCAACAGATACCTACAGCATATTCTTCCTGTTTTTTAACTATTGAGGAATCACATAAATATCGGGAAGTATACCAATCTTCACCATACAGCTTGATAACTTTTTACATACACACTTGGATAATCACCACCCAAATCAATATTGTTTTCAGAACCCTCAAAATCTCCCTTGTGACCCTTCCCAGTCATAACTTACCAAAGATAACCACTATTCTGACCTTTAAGACCATAGATTATTTTGCCTGTGCTTGAACTTCATATAAATAGAATCTTTTGTGTTTGGCTTCTTCACTCAACATTATGCCTGTGAATATACAATGGAATATTACTCAGACAAAAATAGAGAATGAGATCTTGCCATTTGCAACAACATGGATGGACGAGAGGGTATTATGCTAAGTGAAATAAATCAGAGAAAGACAAATACCGTATAATTTCCCTTGTGGATGGAACCTAAAAACAAATGAACAAACACAAAACAGAAACAGAGAGAGCAAACAGGTGGTTGCTAGAGAGGAGGTATATGGGAAGGATGGGCAAAAAGGGATTACCAGGAGTAGCAGATACAGGCTTCTAGTTATGGTATGAACAAGCTATGAGGATGAAAGTTACAGCATAGGGAATATAGTCAGATAGTCAGTGGTATTGTAATAGCATTGCATGGTGACATATGGTAGCTATGCTTCTGAACATATAGTGTAACAAATAGACTTGTCAAATCAATGTTGTACACCTGAAACTAATGTAACGTGTCAACTGTACTTAATTTTTAAAAATGGTTAAAGGCACCTGGATGGCACAGCCAGTTGAGTGTCCAAATCTTGATTTCAGTTCAGATGATGATCCCAGGGTCATAGGACTGTGCCCCACATTGGGCTCTGCAGTAAGTGTGGAGCCTGCCTGGGATTCTCTCTCTCTGCCTCTGCCCCTCCCCTGCTTTCACCCTCTCTCTAAAATAATAAAAGTCTAAGATTAAAATAAATAGAATACATACAGAATTGGGCCACCTAAAATACAATTACATTTAAAAACAAAAATTATGTCTATGAGATTCCTCTATGCTCTTGTGCATAGCAGTAGTTTGTTCTTTTTCACTGCTGTGTAACATTCCATTCTATAGAATATTATCCAATCCACTATTGACAGACATTTTAATTGTTTGCAATTTTTGGCTATTAAGACAGTTGGCATGCTTGCACATGTCTTTCTGTGGACATGAGCACTCCTTTCTCTTGGATATATATACCCAAGAATAGCATTTCTGGGTCAAAGGATATATAAATATTTAGCTTTAATAGATATTGCCAAATAGTTTTCACTCCTCCTAGCAGTGTATGAGAGTTTCAGTTGCTGCATAGTCTTGCCAACACTGAGTGTTGTCAGTCCTTGTAATTCTCTTTTCTTTTTGATTTGTCAAATACCCTTCTTAAAGAGATACAGATATTTGCTAATGGACTGTAAGACTCCCAGCCACGGAAAAGCTACCACAGACCAACAGTTAGAGTCTGAACTTCAGGGTGCCTGGGTAGCTCAGTCAGTTAAGCATCCAACTTGGGCTCAGGTCATGATCCCATGGTTTGTGTGTTTGAGCCCCATGTTGGGCTCTGTGCTGGCAGCTCAGAGCTGGAGCCTGCTTCAGATTTTGTGTCTCCCTCTCTCTGTCCCTCTTCTACCCTGCCTCTCTCTCTTCCTCTCTCTTTATCTCTCTCTCAAAAATAAATAAAACATTTAAAAATTTGGTGGTGGGGGGGGGGGTGTTTCCTGGGCGGCTCAGTCAGTTGGGCATCCAACTTTGGCTCTGGTAGTGATCTCATGGTTCATGGGTTCAGGCCCCAAGTCGGGCTCTGTGCTGATATCTCAGAGCCTAGAGCGGGCTTCAGGTTCTGTGTCCCCCTCTCTCTGTGCCCCTCCCCTGTTTGCACTGTCTCTCTCTCAAAAGTAAATAAACAGTAAACATTTATTTAAATTTTTTTTTTTTTAATCTAAACGTCAATCATCAGTCCTGACCCTAAGGACACTAGGAACTAAGAAATGGGAGAGATCAGCATGGACACTGGAGAGATAAAACTTGGGAGAGGCTGAAATGTGGGGTTTTGACCTGTCATTGGGATTTGAATAAAGGAAGGGGAATGAGAAGGCATCCTGTCGGAGTGCACAGCTTGAGCAAAGACAGAAAGGTAGGAGAGGGCTTTGAGAGAAATCAGGGAGAATGCTGACCTCACCTGAACAGGGAGTGCTTCTTGAGAGAAGCAGTTCATGTGGCTGGATCAGTTCGGAGGGGCCAGGCTTAGGGGCTTTGAGGTCAGGAATCACTTCTTGAGACCTGAAGTCGGAGTTGTGAGTGGGCTGCTACAACATACGTGAAGCCCTGAGTCCAAGTGAGATACATTGAATGAGGGTCAGCTGGTGCCTCATTTAGTCTCCATTTTCTCCTATTTCCCACAGTGAGGAGCATCTCACTATCATGAGTAGGATAATCATTTATCTTTCAACAAGGCCCCTGAATGTGAGCCAACTACTTCATTTGGTTCTCAACTAAAGAGAGAGATCTGTTCCTGTGCTGGAGAGAAAACCAGATGTACTGGATTGAGAAATGGTATATCTGCACAATGTACTTTAGAGACATTTTTAAGGTATTCTCAAGGGCTAATTTTGACTTTATGTGCTTCATACCATATGGACTGAATTCACTAAATTAGAGAAGGCTTTGGCCAGTGTATTTGTATAAGGTAATGAACATAGGCCTGGGCTATAGGCCCTGAGTATGGCAAAGAATAGCTGCACTTCCTTAGCTTTCCTTCTAGAACTCCCCATGGCCCAGCCCATTTATCTCCCCACCTGCAGAGTCAGCTTTGCACTCATCAGTTGATTCATTTGTTCATTCACCTATTCATCAGCAAACTTTTGCTAGATGCCTAGTAGAAGCCAGGTACTAGAGTTGAAGTGAAAACATAGGGTTTCTGCCTTCAAGAAGCTCACAAGCATGCAGGGAACACTGACCTGAAATAACTGAATGCAAAGAGGAAAGGCAATGTAGAAGAGAATAAGGGACATCAACTCCACTGGAAGAAGTCAAAGAAATGTTTGAATCTGAGTCTTGAAGGATTACTTGGAGTTTATCTGATAGACAAGATCAGAGCATAGCCTCCCAAGCAAGAGAGTGAGTCACAGCATGATAGGAAGACTGCAAATCGTGTGGCCAGAGCATAGAGTTTGTGTGCAGAAGTAGCTGGAGATGAGGCTGGAAAATAGCTAGAGTCAGACTGTAAAGGTATACAAAGACCAAGCTAATGAATATGGACTTCACTCTGTGGATAAGAGTGAATTGTTGTAGGGTTTGAGCCAGAATTATATAGCCCAGCAATTAGAAACATCATACTGGCACTAGTATGAAAGATGAAGCAGAAGGAGTGAGCATAGAGACAAAAATCAGTGTAAAGGTTAGTGTATCAGATCTACTAAAAAAAAGTTACATGTTTAAAATGAGCCCATCACAGACATGATAGAGAACAAGAAATGGCTATTTAGTAGGTAAAATCTATAAGACTTAGTGAGATTGGAGGAGGAAAGAATTTGGATGATTCCCATATTCAGTCTGGGTGGATGATGGTGCTGTTATTTAGGACAGGGAATATTGGAGAAAAGGAAAGTTTAGGACAGGAAGCAGAAGGGGTAAAGGAAATCAATTTAATTTTGGTCATTTTTGAGCTTAAAGTGTCTGTGGTTCTGTGGGATGGAAGTAGCACTTACAGTTGGGTGTACAGTTTGGCACTCAGAGTTCTGAGCTAGATATGAAGATTGAAGATCATCAACACACAAGTAATAGATAGAAATCATTCAGGGGGACATGTAAGATGGGAAGAAAAGAAAGATGAGGATAATGCCACAGAGAACACTATACTTTAAGAGGTATGTGATCAGAAGTCACCCAAGTGAAGGAGACAAAGGAGGTGCAATTTAAAAGATAGAAATAAAGCTAAAACAAACTGTAAAGTGTGGAAGGACCATTTCTTCTTGTTCATGGTGTATCTATACCACATAGACCTGTCCAGCTCATAGTTGTTGCATAAATGAACACACAAATGAATGGAGTGGGGTTATAAGGAGGCCTTTCCAGAAGAGTCCACACTCAAGTGCTGTGAAAGGTCACTGATGCAAGATGAGAACTAAGTGTTCCCAGACTGATGTGCACTTGAAACAGGAAGCATTAGGACAGTCTCAGTCACCCTATCCTGAAGGGCTCAGCCTGAGTCACTCTGCTCCCCATGTAGAACTGGGGTGTGTTTTCTCCACCATAGGATGCTCCTTCTTTTATGGCGGTCATCCTCAAGCCCTCCTGAACTTCCACCCAATGTCGTATAGCTGTATTGCTGCTCTTGACTCAGCTCTTGACAAAGTTCCCACTTTGGCCCATTTCTGTATTAGTTATCTATTGCTATGTAACAAATTACTCTAAAACTTAATGGTTTAAAACAAATATTTATTATCTCACAGTTTCTGGGTTATGAATCTGGACATGGCTTAGCTGGGATCTTTGCTTCAGGATCTCTCCAAGACCACAACCAAGTTTCAACAGAGGCGAGATCCATTTCCAACTCACTCAATGGATATTGGCAGTGCCTTATAGATTGAGGGTCTCTGTTCTTTACAGGCTGTTGGCCACAGGCTTCTCTCATTAACTTGCCATATGTGCCATTTGTTCTTCTCCAACAAGGCATCTGACATCATCAAAAGCAGCAAGAGAGAGTCTGTTAGCAAGACCCAAATCATAACCTTTTGTGACCTAATCATGGAAATGGCATCCCATCATTGTTGCCATATTCTATGAGTTACAGACAAGTCACCAGGTCCAGTCCACTACCAAAGGGAGTGGATTACACAAGAGTATGAATGCCCAGATGGTGGGAATCATTGGAGATCATTTTAGAAATCTTCCCATCACAACCACTTAAACCTACATTCTTTTCCAAAACTTATGATCTGTTTTGCTGAGGATAATTCTCTGGTAGTCATCTTCACCATCTTGGTTGAACTAAAGCAGAAAAATATCATAACCTTAAATTTCCTGTACTATCAATGGCAAATGCTTATATAGTCCTAACTACATGCCAGGATTTACATGAGCTTTATATGACCTTTACAAATATTAACTTGTTTAATCCTCACAATAACTCTCTGAAGTGGACCCTCTTGTTAACTCACTTTGCAAAAAAAAAGAAAAAAATCTGAGTTACAGAGAAGTAAGTGTTTAGCCAAAGGTCACTCAGGTATTAAGCGGTAGAAATGGGATCTGAGCTTCAAGAGTTTGGTTCCAGAATTCCTGCTCTTAACCATTCTGCTATTCTACAACCTGAATATAACTGGGATACAATGTTGTCCAGTCTCAGCATGTTATGACATTAAAACAAAACATTAAAAACATAAAACATTAAAAACATTGAGCAACCAAAACAGAAATTCCAATATTTCATGAACATTAAAAGATTCTGTTGAAACCCTACAGCAACATGTTTTGTGTCTCCCAGGCTTTTATGTGCCAAGTCTCCCCTTCAAATATTCTCTGAAACCCAGCCCAGACTATTTTTCATTTTCTTTTTCCCTATTTCTCTCTTAGTTCCTTATTATATAGGTTGACTTGGTCTTCTGGCTTCACTCTTTACTATCTTGTGGATTTAGCCCATGACCTGAATGTTCCAGAGCAAAAGGTAATCCTGGAATTGGCCAAGCCACCAGGAATTTATCCCCTTTCCTTCTAACTGTCCAGTCTGGTTTCTCTCTCCCTGTTTCTATGTCATAGGAAAACGTAGACTCATAGATACAACTCTCCTCCAAGTGAGGAAGGGAGAGGAAGAAGCTGAGCAATCAAGAGAAAATTCTTGTTAGGTGGAGGGGGATGTGGAGGGGAGAGAGGACTGGAGGCTAGGAACACATAAACTGATAATCCTTGTCTTTGTCACATCCCAAGAGATGTGTGACTATTGTGTAATGTTCTTACTGTCACAGATGAGGCTGCCAAGTGGAGAAGTTTCCTTCTCAGATCTTGCTCATCTAGCTCTTTCCTTTGAGGCTGTGAATTGGGGAAAAGCACATGGAAAACCAGGGAGAATGAAAGATGCTTCTAGTTCTCTAAGCCCCTCTGCCAACCAACAGACCCAGGGTCCATACTTTGCTTCCAAGCCTGGGGTCTGTTCACTGGAAGGTTGTTAGGGCTGGTTCATGAAAGATGAAAGAGCCATGCTTCATTTTCTCTCAAAGTACAACAACAGAACTGACTGTTAAATCCTGTAGTAAGTACCTCTCTGGAAAACCCGTCCAATGGTCCCTCTTCTCCGTTCCTGCTGCCAACACCCCCATTCATAATTTTTGCCCTGATCTCTTCAATTGTCCCCCAAGTCATCCCCTGCTTCTTTTTCTCCACCTCAATCCATTTCACATACCACTGCCGGTTTAATCTTCCCCAATGCCAGTCTGATCTTACCACCCCCTTGCTCGAAATCTCAGTTGCTCCCCTCTCCCTATAAATTCTCATCAAAACCTTCAAAACCCTGAAAGCCCTCTTTCCATATTCTTACACATGTAATATATGATCCATCTAAAATACATGATCTACTGAATGTCGAGGATTCTACGTTTCTCTGCCCCACGCCTCCTACCCTCATCATTCCTCCTGCCTGTGAACCTCCCCCTCACCATGGTTACAAATTCAAAGACCATCAGAAAAGACCACCTCCACTGAGAAACATATCCAGATAATTACAACTGAGTATGGTTTCTCCCATCTTTCATTTCCTATATCATTCATTTGATCTTTATGGCATATTCCTTATACTACTATATCCACATGCCACTCAATTATTAAAGTACATGCTTTGAGAGAAGAGGTGTTTTCTTGCTGAACTTCAAATATCCTACAGTGGACGGCAAAAAGTCTTAAACATGTACACGTTAAACATTCAATAATTTGTTTCTGAACTGAAGTTTGTACCCCTCTGGTCCTAATTTATTATCTAATTTATCATTGTACATCTTTTGCTAGAATAAGCAAGACACATTCCTTTGAAGAGGGAGGACATGAAGAAAAGCACAAAGGCCCTTGACCTGGGAGGTCATAGTCTTGTTCATTACACAGCTTGAATTTCATCAAAGCCCGTGAACATTTCATCTCTGGGTGTTACCTAGTGAGCAATGCTTTTAACTAATCTGACCTCATGCTTTTCAACCTTGTCACCTACCACTGTCAGAGAGTGTGGCACAGGACATGTCAAACAGGAAAGACAGTTACATCAATTCAAGTCTGCAAATACCCATTCAACACCTACTATGAGCCAGTATTCTGTTAAGTGCTAGGGACAGAGAAATGAACAAGAAAAATATGGCATGGGCACCTCTAAAATATAATTCCAATAAGAGTAGCTACCATGCACTGATTGCTTATATAGCAGGCCCTGGACTCAGTGTCTGACATTCATTGTCTCACTTAATCCTCATGGCAATCCCTAGCATCACCCTCATTTATAGTTGGGAAAATGGAGACTTAATGAGGTTAAGTATTTTGCCCTGGATTACCAGGCAGTGGAGCTAGGATTTAAACCTGGGGTTTATGACATGAGTTCATTCTTAGAAGTACTTACTCTATTTCCTCAACATGTTTCTGTTCTACTCAAAATAGGTTCTTGCTCCTTTTAGTCTTTGAGTCTTGCAATGTAGCTTTGGGTGAAGGTATATATAATATAAACAATTTTGCCTTGTTTTGCCCTTGGAGATTTCACATGTCCATAGAACAGTCTCCCCTTGGATTTCTCCAACATTCCTTCATCTGCAGTACTCAGACTGAGAGAAGCTGTGGGCAGAGGCAATGTAGGTTCATATATCTTACAGATATCCCTCTCACCTTTCTTTACCCTGATACCCTTGACTATGTGCTTTATCCTTTTCTATTGTATGAGTTTTTGCAAATCTCTTCAAATCCTTTGTGGAACAGGTAATGTATAAGTAAATAAAATATGCCTTACACCTGCTCAGTATGTCACATGAATGTGTGAAGAAGCCTTACAGAATGTCTTATTCTAGTTTTTATTTTGCTCCAGAGACATGCTTCCTTGGGGTTATTGGGATCCTCACCCCACCGCTTCTGGAGCACTCTCTCTAACTCTTTTGTATATAGAGCTTCCTGGAACATTTCCTCTGAAGAATGGATTCTCTAACCAATAAAATTCAATTTCTCATTGGAACCCTTGTACATTGCTGATAAGAATGTAAAAGTGTACAACCACTGTGGAAAATGGTGTGGTAGTTTATCAAGACATTAAAAATAAGATTACCATATGATCCAACAATTTCACTTCTGGGTATATATCCAAAAGAAGTGAAAGTAGGGACTCAGATACTTGCACACTCATGTTCATAATAACATTGTTAACAATAGCCAAAAGATGGAAGCAACCCAAGTGTCCATCAATAGACAAATGGATAAACAAAATGTGGTATGTGTGTGTGTGTACACACAACACACACATACATACACATATATATTATTCAGGCTTAAAAAGAAAATTGTGACACATGTAACAATAAGGACAAACCTTAAAGACATTATGCTAAGTGAAATGAACCAGACACAAAAGGACAAATCAATATGATTCCATGTATATGAGGTACCTATAATAGTCAAATTCATAGAGTCAGAAAATAGAATGGTGAGTGTCAGGGGCTGAGGAATGAGGAATTACTACTGTTTAATAGGTACGTAATTTCAGTTTGGTAAAATGAAAAAGTTCTGGAGATGGATGGTGCGGATGGTTGCACAACAGTGTGAACATATTTAATGCCACTGAACTATATATACTTAAAAGTAGTTAAAGTGGTAAATTTTGCGTTATGTATATTTTGTCACATTTTTTAAAAGTTCAATTCCTCATTTAATGGAAGAGAAATCTGAGCTTCAAGGTGAAGTGGCTTGTCCAAGTGAGTGGCACAGTTGGAAATAGTAGAACTCAGGGCTACAGGCCATCAGACCATGGCTTTCTCTGTTGTAATAGACGTCTCCTCCTGGGAATGAGGTGTCCAGAGGAGACCCTGGGACTCCAGAAATCCACATCCTCTAGAGTAAAGAAGTATTTCCACAGCAGCCCATTTTCCTCCTCTGTGGCCTTGCTATCTTCACTCCATTTTTTGCTTTGTTCCATTTTTGTCTTCTTTTTCTCCCTGAACCAAATGCTGCTATTGATGGTCAAAGCAAGCAAAGTCCTCTTGGCAAGGCCCTGGAGATGCAAATGTAGATGGAATGGACTCCAGTGGAAAATGTATGTACAAGAAGGCAGTTTTACTGTTTTCTCCAACTCTCTTGACTCTGAACTTTTGGTATTTTATTCAAAGTGGAATTTTCAGCCCTAGCTAGGCTCCTAATGCAAGAGTTTGTTTTTCCATGTGCATCCCTCCTGAGCTTGCTAGTTGTCTCCCATAGATGCTCCTGCTGCTCTGCCTGTTGAGCTTGAACAGTGCCTCTATTATTGGAAAAGCATGCCCTGGCAAGCTCTGAGGGCACATCCTGCCCAACCTGAGAGAGGGCACACCCTTGGGAAACAGGTTGTTTCACTCACTGAAAAACATCTGCTCTCTTAGAGTGCTCAGGATACCAGGAGAGAGGCCTCAGTGTGACTCAGGTCAAGATTTTATTTGGTCTTTGGATGGACCAAAGGCTTAACCTAGGGTTGGAAGGCAAATAAAGGTTTTGAGAGTTTTAAAACCACCCCGAAAGCTAAGATGAAACTTCCACACGTAGATCAGCTGGTGCCATGAAGGGAAACAGTTTTTTAACCTTTAGTCAGTAAGTATGCATTGAGCATCTATCACTAGACGTTGTATTAGGAGCTGATATGAATGACAGAAATAATCCTTTGCCTTCATGGAGCTTATAGTCTAGTGGAGGAAGCAGATAAGTAAGGAAACAACTAAATAAGAACATTATAGACTGTGAAGTGCGAAGGAGGAACAGTGAGATGATGGGGAGTAAAGGGAAATGGTTATGCTGCTGTTTTAGATGAGGTGGTTGGAGAAGGCCACCACGACAAAGCAAGTCTAAGCTGAGACCTGAAAGATAATAGGAATATATGAAAAGCCAGAACAATGTATGCAAAGGCTACATGAAAGAGTGTGGTATGTGTGAGGACAAGGCCATATTGTGGCAGGAGGATGGATAGTGAAGGAGATAAAAGACCAGGACATATGGGTCTTGGTGGGGACCCTAGAGTAAGGAGTGAAGAGTTGGCTTTTATTCGAAGGGTAGCAGGAAGACTTTGAAGACTTAAACATAGATGGAAATGATTCTGAACAGACCTCACCTCCTTGGCTGAGACCTCCCTACTGTGACCATTCAATTCCCCAAATTACTGGGTCCTCGTTTTAAATAATCCCTTCTCCACCCTCATGCTGAAGGATAGAAATTGGCCTAACAGAAATTCCAGAAACCCACAAGATTCCTGAATGGACTGGCCATGTTAAATCAACTTGCATATGTTTTCATCCCTTCATCTGTTTTCAAGGTGTTGGAATCCACCATTAAAAGCCTCCTCTTGTCTGAGGTCTGACAAAGCAGAAAAAAGCTCAAGAGCATATCATTGATCTCACTACATTTGGAGTAAAGATCAGGCCAGCCAATCTTTAAATTAAAAGTACAGATTTCCTATCATGCCTCCTCGAACTTAACAACTAAAATTAAGCATCAGGCATTAAACTGGTGAACGATACATTCATCAAAAATCTATCTGGGCATATTTATTTATCAAAGCTACAATTAACCTTAATTGAGGCTCACCCATCTGCTCCCCATTGCCCCACCCTCATCCCCACCTGTTACCCAGAAAAATAGAAACTGTTTTATGGGAGCATATGGACCCAGAGCCCTTTTACAGAGTAACCATCTATGTCCTGCTCCCTATAACACTGGACTGGATTATAAGCATGGAAAAGAAGTTGACATCTGGAAGAAATGTAGGGAAAGTATATCTTCCAGCTGGAAAGGTGGAATTCTGGTTCATTTTTCTTTCCACTGAAGGATTATCTTTCCTTGGTCATTTACAGTATTCCTGGCTCCTCCTTGACTTCTTCCTTTTCTTTCATTTGTCCCACAGATATTTTTTGAGCAGTTAATATATGTCATGCAAAAATGTCTTTATGAGTCTTTTCTGGAATAATATAGCAGAAGAGCTTGAATTCTGAAGTCAGGAGACCTCAGTTTTGAGTCCAGGGAGATTTTGCTTGTCTGGAGCAAATAATTTTAGGGTTCCCAAAATTTTATTATCTGTTTTGGCAACCTAAAGGCTGTTCTGAGATCAAATGTAATAATGAATGTGAGAGTTCTGTAAATCATAAAGTGTTCAAAATGATAGTTTTTGAGGATATTGCATTTGTTTAAAGATGGATATCCTTGTGGTCACTCACAACCTCTCCAAGGGAGGCTAACAGAGGTTCAGGTCTTTACTTGCACATGCTCCATCCAAGGTCCTTTGAGCAGTCCTAGCAATGTCTTCTGATGGTCATATATATGTCTTTGTAAAGCTTGGGAAATAATGATATTTTTTAATGGCAACTGGTTAAGACCACTATGTCTTTCTTCTGTGACTTTTCACCATCAATCTTTCCCTATTGAACAGTGACAAGTGACAATAGGCATTTTTGGTATCTGGTCAAAGAGAAGATGAGTTGGGGATACATTTGGACTGAGCGGCACATGTTTCTGTAGTTTGCAGCCACTTCCATGTTTAGTTTAAGTGTAGTTTAGGTTAGGTTAGGTTATTACCAGGCCTCCTAGTGTAAGGTTGGTTTCCAGGAATACTTTTGACTCTATAATGTCAACTCATTTGACACCATAACATAAAGTGCAGGGCCAAGGGCAAAATTGTAATATGAACATGTCCCATGGTATCCAGCACCCAGTAATGGCAGAGCAATAAGGTTTGGAATATATGGGAACAAAAGCCAGTCTTCAGAATATTCTTTGAATCATTAGATATATACAGCTGTAAGTGGAAGTTTCAGCTCTCATTGACACCTGATTAAAAGTTTGCTACTATCAGAAGTTGACACTATCGTGTACACAATTATTATACCATCATATTTTTTTCTTTTTTGAGGTGAATCTTGCAAAATAGAATTGATCACAATTCCTAGGTTTATAGGTCATGAACTTTTAGCAGTATTGCCAATGGCAAGCATATCTGTGTGTGAAGTCTGATGTTTATGCATCACATCAAATCAGATTACCTCTTAGCATATCTGATACTCCTTGTGCTAACAAAATCTGTTGGTTGATGAAAATGAATACATCATTGCCTTAGATATAGCAAAATGGCCTGAAGAAGCAAATGTTCTATGTCAAAACTCCTACACATATTCATTAATATATCAATGTAAGTAATATAAAAATAATTTGATTACATGATTTTGCAGATCAATATAACATGAAGCAAGTTAAAATTGCTCTTCTATATACCTTAACTTCAGATTAATTTTGTATGTTTTTTAGAATTACTGATCATATAAAAATTACCCCAAAACCTTATAGAGGCATGTTGGACAGTAAATAAATGTTACTTTTTTGAATTTCATGCTTGTAATATTTGCTAGCTTTTTTACAGTTCAAAATTACTATGATTTCTTTTCTCATTCTAAATATTTAGTGTTTTTTATACATACTTTTGTACTTTTTTAAAAGAGGGCCCCCAAGTTGTACAAATTTCAGGTCCATCAAAGCCTGGATCTAACCTGCCTGATTTGGTGAAAAATGTGGTTCCTCCACCCTGCTGTGAACACAAGTCCAGTGTCCCTGCCCCACTTACAGCTCCACCCATCACGTAAGAGCTCTAAAGCCAAGAGCGCACATTGCAGATCTCAGGGCCTGCCACCCAGGACAAGAAGCAGAGCAGATACTAACAGGTTCCTGGAATTTGGGGTTAGGGTAGAAGGCCAATAGAGGGGAAGAAAGGAAGGAAACTGAAGTGGTTACCAAGGCAAATGCTCTCAGATAAAAGCCTTACAGAGCCAGCTCACAGTGAAGATATTAAAAGATTATTTATACATCTCACCACATATTACTATTTCAGCAACAATAACTAAACATAGGGAAGCACCTCTGTGGTGGAGAATGTTACTTGTCTGCCAAAACCCATCTCCTTCCTTCCATAGATGTTGATTTTAAGCCAAACACATAGACACTCACGTCGAGATTCCATTTCCCCCACTCCCTTGTGACTGGCTGTGGCCATGTGATGAAGCTCACCAATGGCATGTGAGCTGAAGAGATGTGTGACCTGTGTACCTGGCTTGCTTTTATTTTTTATTTTATTTTTAAAAATTTATTTTCAGAGAAAGAAGATGTGAACAAGGGAGGAACTGAGAGAGAGAGAGAGAGAGATAGAGAGAGAGAATCCCAAGCAGGTTCCATGCTGTCAGTGCAGAACCTGACTCAAGGCTCAAACTCACGAACTGTGAGATCAGGACCTGAGCCAAAACTGAGAGTCCAACGCTCAACCAACTAAGCCACCCAGGTGCCCCCTGGCTTGCTTTTAAAGTGAAATTGCTTCCTTGGACTTTTTCCACTCCCCTCCCTGACAGCTGGGAAGTGAGTCTTATTTTAAAACATGAAGATGAGAACAATAAACTGAGCCAGAAGTTTCCAACTTTTCAGCTCATAGTACCCTTAGTATTTCAGTTATTTTATCACAATGCTCCTGAGCCAAAAGAAAGAACTATTAGCTCTGTTTATTAAGTAGCTTTGTCTAAATGACCTAATCAGTGCTTATGCCCTAACAACTTACTGTCAAGTACTGTGAAGGGTCTGAATTTTATCCTATTTGCAAGCTAATGAGTTAGCCAGTCACATTTCATAGAGGTTGGCAGAAGACATGAGACTCCTGGGTCAGAGAGAGAGGAAGGAATGCATTACTCATGGCTGTAGCAATACCCAGAATGTTGGCATTAGTTCTGGTTTCCTGAGCCTCAATTCCATGGGACTGTGTGAAGAGGGCTATGTGATACATGTACCCACAGAGGCTTGTGTTACAGGAGAGGTAACCTGAATCCCAGGTTGCCAAGCTTTGGCAATCTGAATCTTTTATAATGGGCAATAAGCCTGCCTGATCTTTGCCCTAGAGGGAGACATTATTTCTATTAAACTAGACAGTAAGTAGACCTGCTCTTTGTTCCAGAGAGAGTCATTATTTCTGTCTTCCAAGACTATTAGCAATACAAACATCCTTGAAAAATTAGTCTGGATCAAAGGCAATAAGTGCCTCTGCTTGCAATATATGCAAAACCATAAGATACATGGAGAATCATCTTCCAACATTTAGAAGCCATTTGCAAAAAAAAAAAAGCTTGTTTGCATAAATCAAAAGAAAAATATTTTTACTTTAAAACAACTGTGAACACTTGGTAATGGGATGTGTGTACCTTCTGGGCACTGCACAACTCCTCAAACCTTGGAATCAGATTGGACACAACCACCCCATTCCCTGTCCCACAGTGATTTTCTCATAGTACTTTTTCTTATTGCAACCATAGCCTCACAAAGGTGTGATGTGATCAGAAGGAGGTAGTGTATTTCTTTCTCAATGTTGAAACTGTAAACCACCTAAAGCTAGTAGTAGATGTGGTGTCTGTCAGATGTTGAGAATCCTGTTTTCCTCAAAAATGGAATATATCCTGTGATTCTCCTGTGAGTTCATTGAGACTCTCTAAGACAATTTGGTGCATGGTATGGGAACTACAGCACTAAGCAATGGTGGAAGAAGCCCTTGATTCTGAGTGGCCTTGTAGAATAGCTCTGTCTTGATAGCCTAGACTAAATGGAATGCTTGACCAAAGAGGAGAAAAACTTCTATCCTCTTTCAGTCAAATTTGTCAGGCTTTTTGCTGCAGTAGGACACCTTTTATCCTAACTAATACAACCTCCTACATAATTTTGGCTACGCCTCACAATGTAGTATTTGAGGATATGTGTTCTCACATTGTTGGAAAAAAAAAATCCTGTGTGTTTCTCTTCTCTTTCTAACCTCAATAATCACCTCAGTCACCATTTATTGAGCCTTCTTACTATGCCCTAGTACTAGGCTAAGGATACTTTCAAAATCTGAATCCACTTCTGTTCCTCAGTCTCCTCGGCCACAGGCTCAGCTGGTCTTTAGCCAAGTCTAAGGCAAGGCCCCACCCATCCAGCAAGCAGAGTCTGAAGTCACACTGATGCCTTACTCCCAGGAGTCGCTGGTATGCCTTCTTTGCTGGTCAGACTTGGGCTTGGAACCCAATGAGTACTCAGGTGAGCTGAACAGAACCATGTGGATCAGTCTTTTTTTTTTTTTTTTTTTGCCAATCTGATCAGGACTAAGACATTTCAGACCAAAACCCAATCTGACACACCCAGCAAGAGACTAAGAAAGAAGCACACCGGCAGTAAGATAGAGAATGCTTGCTTGTTCTAACGCCGAGCTGGCCTGGACTGTTACTGGAGCAGTGAGCCTTGTGTGTCTATGAAAAGAAGGCATGAGAAAGACAGCAGGCTCTGGCCCGTCAGCAGCAGAAGGAAAACAGAGAAGAGGAATGGCTGGGCCGGACTTGGTTAGTGCTGGGGGAGAAGCAGACCCTGTGTCAACTTCCATAACATGGGTGAGGTGCACATGCACACGCACACAGCCCGGAGTGAGCCCTGATGCCCTCCAACTCTGCAACACAGGGCTGAAGAGTTCCAATCCTCCCACACCTAAAATGAATGACATTTTAATGCACATTGATCATTAGTAAATTTGACCCAATAAGAATCCTAAAATTTGAACAATCCACACCAACTTCTCGTCTTTAAAAAAAAACTTGTTTTTTTAGTTTATGTTTTGAGAGAGAGAGAGAGAGCAGGGAAGGGGCAGAGGGAGAGGGAGAGAGAATCCCAAGCAGGCTCTGCACTGTAAGCACAGAGCCCTGTGTGAAGCTGGAACTCATATACTGTGAGATCATGACCTAAGCCAAAATCAAGAATCGGACCCTTAACTGACTGACACCCAGGTGCCCCACCAATTTTTCTTTTTGAGGGCAGCAGAAGATGAGGAAAAAGATGAAGAATAGAGAAGCTTTGGTTCTCTGGAAGTCCACACTGTGTAATACTCATGGCTTTACTACTATAGGAAGAATTTATTTACCTAAAGATCTCAGAGGGCTTTGAAATAAAACAAGATTTTTTTTAACTTTAAATAATCTAGAGAATTTATCATGATCTGAGATACCTCGTTTCAAAATCAACAGTTATATGTAATTGTTATTTGTAAATTGTAGATTTGCTTAAACCATTATTTTATTGAAAATAATACCATTGCTTTACTGAAAAAGCAATATATACTTGGTGAGAGAATCGGATGGTACAACTCCTAGCCAATATGATGGGTGAAAAAAATGATACCTTGTTTTTATTGGAACTTCTTTAATGATGAATGAAGTTGAGCATCTCTCCCAATGTTTAACAGCTTTTGTCTGTGAGTCGTCTATTCCCATCATTTACCTGCTTTTTTTTCCCTTATTACGTTGTTGGTATTTTTCTTACTGTTTTGTAAGAGTCATTCGTATATGAGGAAATTAACATTTTGCCTATCATAACTGTTTTAAGTATTTTTCTGGAGTCCTTCTACTTTGTTAAAGGCATTTTTTCGATGCAGAAATTTTTAATTATTTAATATTCTTTTTTTATGAATTCAGGTTTTAATTACTTTTTCCACTCTGAGATTTTAAATAATTTGTGCAATGTTTTGTTCTAAAAATTTATGGGTCACATTTTTTTTAAGTTTGCATCTTTTCTCCATTTTAGATTTGTTTTGCTGTGCGGAATTAGAGATCTAGCTTTATATTTTCCTAGATGGCCATCCAGCTTTCCCAGCATTATTTATTAACAAACCTTTGTCCTCTTCTGGTTTGAAATGCCACCTTTATCAGACCCTATATTTTCAGTTTTTCGGATGATTTCTGAATTTTTTAACTAAGTCATTGATTTGACACTCTATTCATGATCCAGTACTAACCTACTTTAATTAGATAGCATATATTAAATTAAAAGTACTCTTTTATCTCCTATCAGATTTGCAAAAGTTATAATAATATACATTTGTCGGTGCTTGCATTGAACTCTATGCAATTGCTGGTGTGTTTTTTTTCTTTCTGTTTTTGAGTCTTAAAATTGTTGATTTCATTTGGCTTAACCTGAGACATTTAGATACTTTGCTAAGCACTTTATAATGATCAATTCACTGAATTTACACAACAACCTATCAGGTATATATTATTGTGATCCCATTTTATTTATTTATTAAATTTTTATTTATTTTTGAGAGAGAGAGAGAGCACAAGTGAGGGAGGGGCAGAGAGAGGAAGACACAGAACCCAAAGCAGGCTACAGGCTCTGAGCCGTCAGTACAGACCCACGTAGGGCTTGAACCCATGAACTGTGAGATCATGACCTGAGCTGAAGTCAGACACTTAACCAACTAAGCCACCCAGATGCCCCTGTGATCCCATTTTAAAGATGATAGAACTGAAGCAAAAAAAAGATTAAGTAATTTTCTCAAGGTCACACACAGGTAGAAAGTGGCAGACCTGTGATTTTCATTTAGGTAGTCTGATGCTATAGTCTGGGCTCTTAACTACATAATTTATAAGCTCTGTCATCAAAAGGTAGGGGGAGGGAAGAAGGTGTTGACGAGCAGTATTTGGCAAGGATGTAAGAAAATACATGCACTCTTCTAAAATGTATAAATTGCTACACATTTTCTAGAAAATAACTTGTTAATGTGCATATCAATACTTTAAACAGCAACTCCACTCTTTTTGACAGCAACTCAACTTCTAAGAATTTATCCTGATAATCTCAGCATTCAGAAAGATAGAGTGTCTATTAAAATGTTCACCAGTCTATTGTCCGTAACAGTGAAACACTGGAAGTAATCTAAATGTCCATCAAGAGGGGATTGTTTAAATAAATTATATTACTTCTATATCGTGCAGCCAACAAACAGGATCACGGGTGTCTAAAATCTCTGACATGAAAGCCACCTGGGTCCATTATGGAACCACTGGGGTAAAGCTTTCCTAGTCACAGGGCTGGCCTTTTATGGAGGTAAAGTTGGTGGTTGCCTCATAATGGCATTTGAGATGCAGAGAAGCTTCCTGCCCACTTTCACTTCAAAATACCATTCCACGCATGCCTGATATTCTCCCACACAGTCCTTCAGGTGGATCTTTGCTCCCTGTGCTCCCCACTGCAGCGATAACCAGTCATGTTGGAAGCTATAACCAATTATCTCTAACTGCTTGCGATGAAGGTATTAGATGCTTTCCTTTGACAGGAGTTGAGACAGGTAGCGCAAGTGTTGTTGAATTTACCCAAGTTACTTGTGTACGTGATATAGTTCCTACTGTACTTTATGTAATTCAATTTAATACTTCCAACAACAGTGAAAGATGATGGCTATTAGCCTCATTTTGTAGAAATGTAATGGGCTCAAAAGGTTGACTGATTTTCCCAAAGTTGCATGGCTAGTAAATGCCACAAATGGGTCTTGAACCCAGATCTTCCTAGCTCCAAGGTCAGTTTTATCCACTTCATCACAATGCCATTCTTTTCCATCCCTGCTCCAAAAAGGGTCAGGAACCCTCTCAACTTATGAACTTCATGATTTTGCCCTAAATTGGCTCTGGTCTTGACTATATGAATATTTAATATATATATTTAACATGAATGCTTAGATAATGTGTAAGAGATAACTTCATGTTATCATTTACAGGAAGATGGAATAAGAAACAGCCTCTCCAACAAACCCAAGTTCACATGTCACCTCAAAATTGGCATTTTAAAAACAAAATAAATCCCTTTTTAATATTCCTTTTGAGTTCACTATTTCTCATCACTTGCTTTCCATCCAAAATAATTCTGGATGGATTTTAGGTTCAAATGTGAACTCTAAAGATTTGGCTGGAGGCAGAAAATATGATGATAGTCACCTGTGTGGAATGGGAAAATTGGAATTTAGTCTCTGAATAAATCTTGGAACATTAAAAAGCTGCCTTGTTTTAAACCATGACCTAAAAAGCTCTTCCCACTGGCCTGGCAAAGCTGGCCTTCTGTCTGAGACTTTGAGTGTTACAAAAATATATCATTTGTGAAAAATCAGACTGAGGTTTACATGACTTATGTGCTACAGAAACCTTAAGCATATAAAGTTATGAATTAACATAAAAACTAGTCAAAACCATCGAAACCTTCAGGGATCTGGCAGAACCACAGGAAACTGCTCAGTAGTGACAATTCCACTACCTGGGGCCCATGAGAAATTCACAGCAGAAACCATTTCCACTGACGATGAGTTCACAACCAAACATCCACATCACATGATTTTATTTGTAACACTCTTAGGAAGAGTTGATGGCCACAACAAGCAGGAGACTCACTATTTCAGAATTGGAAATAATTGAACAAAATTAAGGGGGGTAAGAATTTAATTGTTGCTCTTACATAGCATTTTACATAGCCTCATTATGGAACTAATGTATTAGCTAATTGGGTTTCTGTTATTTATGGAGACTCACTGAGTTCATGTAAGTGGGGAAATAGATCACAGCTCACCTTTCAAAACAAGAGCACAGCAGCTATGAATCTGACTGGCCAGGGTAATTGGGCTCTCACAATTTGGAAGGTGGAATTCAAGGTTTTTCCATACCCAGGTATTCTCTTAGAGTCAGAAGCATGGGTCTCAGTCATTTGCTATATCATGCCTTACTCCAAACAGATGGGAGTATTGTGATTAGGAAGGAAACATCATGATGCAGGAATGGAAGATTTTTCTCTCCTTATTTCTGTTCTTTAAAAGGGAAGGTGGAAATGTATTTTCCAAATTCATTCATACCATTGTTCTATGAACTGGAAAGAGAATCAAACTATATTGGAACTAATGGCTTATTTTTTTAAAGTTTTGTTTATTTTTGAGAGAGAGAGAGAGAGAGAGAACGTGTGTACACATGTGGGGGGAGGGGACAGGGAGAGAGGGAGAGAGAGAATCCCAAGCAGGCTCTACACTGTCAGTGCAGAGCCCGATGGGGCTTGAATTCATGACCATGAGATCATGACCTGACCCTAAATTAAGAGTTGGACACTTAAATGACTGACCCAGGTGCCCCTAATGGCCAATTTTTATGTATAAAAGACAAATAGATGAGAAGCACATGGTTAATAATTTTAATCAAGCTGTTTATAGATGATCTCAAGAAAAAATTGAAAACACATTGTTAATGAATTTGAAGAGTAAGTACTTTGAGAGCAACCAACAACTAAATTTAGACATGAACATTTTATTCCACAATAATTCTTTGCTTAAAGCATAGTTTGCAGGGCACCTGGGTGGTTCAGTCAATTGAGTGTCTGACTTTGTTTCAGCTTAGGTCATGATCCCAGGGCTGTGGGATCAAGCCCTATGTCGGATTTGGTGCTGAGCATGGAGCCTTCTTAGAATTCTTTCTCCCTCTGCCCCTCTCCCCCATTTCACTTTCTCTCTCTCTTTCAAAGAAATAAAAATAAAGGGTAAAACTTGCTATTAAATTACTCAATTGTTTCCCACTTGACAGCAAAGGATTAGAATGTGTTACTAATGTTATCTGAGACCATTATACTTCTTGTTGTTGCTGAAATGTTTATGACCCAAATATAGAAGAATTTCAACTTTTTTTATTAGCTGGAGGATCCTTAAATAAATTTCTCTATTCCTTCTTTTTCAATGACAGAAACTTAAAAACAATTTGCAGGCAAAGCAAATGGCCTTGAAATTGGTCCAGGATTATTGTTCAGTCATGGGATCAGACGGACTAACTTGCTCTTTAGGATCTGCACCACCCTCCCCATCCACTGTTCCCCCAGATCATGAGGTCATTCACGCTGCTTCCCTGCCCTCACAACCCCATCCTATGAGGCAGTTAGAAGTTTGCTGAATCTGGATTCCCTGCAAAACAAATACACTTATTACTATAAGTAAATATTTTTAAATAAAATATCTTAAATTTTTTTTTCATTATAAAATATTTTACTAATTTACTAAGAGTACTCTGAAGTTAGTCGTTTTGTTAGAAGCAAGTATTAGTTTCTTTTTTTAATGTTTTTTAATTTATTTCTAGGAGAGAGAGAGAGAGAGACAGCGTGAGCAGGGGAGGGTCAGAGAGAGAGAGAGAGAGAGAGTCACAGACTCTGAAACAGGCTCCAGGCTCTGAGCTGGCAGTCAGCACAGGGCCCGACGCGGGGCTCGAACCCACGAACCACAAGATCATGACCTGAGTGAAAGTCGGATGCTTAACTGACTAAGCCACCCGGGCGCCCCGAAGCAAGTATTGGTTTTAAATATAGGTGTGGCTACATGTCTATCTACAGATAAGAACACTCTTAATATATGGATACAAAAATCTCTGTGAGATAAGCAAAAGCAAAACAAAACAAGTTGCAAAAACAGTGTGTGTAACAATAAAATATTAATCACTGATAAGAATGAATGAATTATAACCACATTTGTCATAGGGAAGAATCTCACAAATACAACATTGAGCAAAAGAAGCTAGGCACAATTTTATGGAATAATTTCACTTATTTAAGGTATACGGACTACTGCATTTATAGAAAGTATACAGACAGCAAAAGAATGCTGTTAAAAGCCAGAAGAGAACAGTGAATACCCTTGAGGTATGAAGTGACTGAAGGTGATATTGAGGGTGGCCCAGGGGTTCAGATGATATTTCTTTTTTTTTAATTCCAGTGTTGTTAACATATAGTGTTGTATTAGTTTTGTATGTACCATATAGTGATTCAACAATTCTATACATTACTCAGTGCTCATCATGAAAAGTGTTCTCTTAATCCCCTTCATCTATTTCACCCATTCCCCCCACATCCATCTGTTCTGTGTAGTTAAGGGTCTGTTTTTTACATATCTCCTTTTATCTTTATTTTTTTCATAAATTATACACACACACACACACACATATATATATATAACTGGTTTATATCTTTATATCTTCTTTATCCATTCATCTATCAATGAACATTTGGTCTGCTTCCATACTTTAGCTATTGTAAATAATGCTCCAATAAACATATGGATGTATATATATCCTTTCAAATTAGTGTTTTTGTATTCTTTGTATAAATACACAATGGTGAGATTACTGGATCGTACAGTAATTAAATTTTTAATTTTTTGAGGAACCTCCTAATTATTTTCCATAGTGGCTGCACCAGTTTGCATTCCCACCAACAGTGCACGAGGATTCCTTTTTCTCTACATCCTTGTCAACACTTGTTGGCTTCTTGAGTTTTTGATTTTAGCCATTCTGACAGGTGTAAGGTGTTATTTCATAGTGACTTTGATTTGCATTTCCCTGATGATGAATGATGTTGTACATCTTTTCATGTGTCAGTTGGCCATCTGTATGTCTTCTCTGGAGAAATGCCTATTCGTGTTTTCTGCCCATTTTTTAATTAGATTATTTGGGAGGGGTTGTGTTGAGCTGTACAAATTCCTTATATATTTTAGATGCTAACTCTTTATGAAACATATCATTTGCAAATAACTTCTCCCATTCAAATTGTCTTTTAATTTTGTTGATTGTTTCCTTTGCTGTACAGAAGATTTTTATTTTGATGTAGTCCCAATAGTTTATTTTTGCTTTGTTGCTCTTGCCTCAGGAGACATATCTAGAAAAATGTTGCTACAGCCGATGTCAGAGAAATTACAGCCTATGCTCTCTTCTAGAATTCTTATGGTTTCAGGTCTCAAATTTAGGTCTTTAATCTATTTTTAGATTATTTTTGTGTTTGGTGTAAGAAAGTAGTCAGTTTCATTCTTTTGAATGTAGCTGTCCAGTTTTCCCAATACCATTTGTTGAAGAGACTTTTTCCCTTTGCATATTCTTGACTTCTTTGTTGAAAATTATTTTTCCATATAATTATGGGCTTCTTTCTGGACTCTGTTTTGTTCTACTGGTTTATGTGTCTGTTTTAGTGCCTATACCATACTGTTTTGATTGCTACAGCTTTTTAGTATGTCTTGATAACTGGGATTGTTATACCTCTAGTTTTGTTCTTTTGCAAGATTGCTTTGGCTACTTGAGGCCTTCTGTGATTCCATATAAATTTCAAGATTATTTGTTCTAGTTCTGTGAAAAATGCTGTTGGTATTTTGATAGGGATTGCATTAAGTACATAGATTGCTTTGGGGAGTATAGACATTTTAACAATATTTGTTCTTTCAATCCATGAGCATAGCATGGAATGCCTTTCCTTTTCTTTGTGTCATCTTCAGTTGCTTTTATCAGCATTGTAGTTTTCAGAGTATAAGTCTTTCACCTCCTTGGTTAAGTTTATTCCTAGGTATTTTATTATTTTTGGTGCAATTGCAAATAGAATTGTTTTCTTAATTTCTTTTTCTGCTGCTTCATTATTAGTGTATAGAAATGCAACAGATTTCTGTACATTGATTTTACATCCTGTGACCTTCCTGAATTCATTTTTCATTTCTAGTGGGGTTTTTTTGTTTGTTTCTTTGTTTGTTTTTTGTCTTTAGTGTTTTATATATATCTGGTTTTGGTATCAGGGTAATACCAGCCTCATAGAATGAATTTAGACATATTCTTCCTCTTCCATTTTTTGGAATAGTCTGAGAATAGGTATTATGCTTTAAATGTTTGGTAGAGTTCACCTGTGAAGCCATCTGGTCCTGTTTCTTGGGACTTTTTTTGTTTACCTATTCAATTTCATGCCCTTTTCTTTATGTATATTATACTTTAATTAAAAATTTTTAAAGTGTCTGTAGGATGCTACCATTTGTACAGAACACATCTCTGGAAGTACAGTAAGAAGCAAATTGTCTCTCTGTTTCCTGTGAACAAGCAAACTGAATATTAGGGAGAGAGACTGAGAGTCAGGAAGATAAAATGGGAGGAAATTTTTATGTTATACCCTTTCATAATTTTGAATCATTTTCATGTATTCAAAAAGTTAACTTCTTTTCCAGTAATTTTTTAAAATTACTTTTAAGAGTAGGTTTACACTGGGCATGCTGCCCAGAACAATTATGTTTTTGCAAATACAATGTTTCATTTGGGAATTTTCTAGAACACTCAAAAGTGCATCATCATAAACTGTGGCTTGGGGCATACCTTTATTTAAAAATTGCTGCACTCTGAGCTAACTTGTTCTCTAGGTGAAGATTATACTACGATACAAATTGTCAACATAAAAAAAGATTTTCACAGCCGAGTCTTGAGCCTCTTGAAATTGAGGAAGGAATGATTCAGGCAATGGAGACCATTTCAAGAAGCTGAAAGGCAATTGGGATTGTTTGTAATGGAATTTTATGTTATGATCTCTAAAAGAAAAGCTTGCCCTGCCCTTCATTTGCATTTGAATCCATTAGAAACCCTGGCAGACAAGTTTTGTACACTTTGTGTACACATGTCTGCATATCTGTGTTATTTCCAATTTGAGTCCAAGCTCCTTCCATCCACAAGATCTTCATGTGCCATGTGAGTTGGGGGGGGTGGGGAGCCACCTGAAGTCTCCATGACTTCCTTTTTTTTTAAAATTTTTTTTAATGTTTTNTGCGCCCCATGAAGTCTCCATGACTTCCATGTGGGGCTGAGGAACGCTTTGGAGAGAACTCTTCCTACCGGAAGAACTAGATGGATCAAGCTTGTGCAGAGGAGAGATGTGCTCTCAAGGGGGCTTGGCGGCTACTACTTAGTTTAGTGTCTCAGCCCAGGATCCCCATATATTTATGTCTGAGTCCTGTGGGGGAGAAAACCTAAAGAGCTTTCAGCTAAAGAACACTCACTCAATTTAAAAAATAAAACAAAAATACTTATGTGGGATGGTGGGAGAATGTAAGCAACACTATTTGTATTTGTTTCCTNAACTGGTTTTCTTCATATAACAGAAAGTTTTTCTCTCATGGTTCTGAAGGTCAGAAGTCTGAAATCAAGATGTCGGCAAGACCACACTCCGTCCAGAGGCCCTCAGGGACAATCCACCCCTTGCTCTTCCATCTTCTGATGACTGCCCTAGCATTTCTGGGCTTGTGGCTGCATCATTCCAGCTCTGTCTGTCTTCACGTTGCTTTCTGCTCTATATGTCTGCATCTTCTCTATGGATCTATATTATATGGATATAAATGATTGTATTCAGGGCTCACTGTATTTAGTGCAGGACGAGTATGTCCTCTCAAAAATTTTAACTTAGTAACATCTACAAGTTGTGTACAAAGGCAGATCCTGCCTTTCTGTGAAAAGCGATAATTTGTTCATCATGGATTTTTCTGCATTAATTTTGATTTGGTAAAATACTGTATTATTGTTCATCTTGACTGCTGACTTTTTGGACATCCTCTTACTTACCTCACCTTAGTCCTGGCCCTGCAGGGACCTCGTTTTATAAACCTATCTGGGAAGAGTCCTTCAGTGACCTTGTCTATCGCATTGTGAACAGGAATCTGCTTAGGGATTTTTCACGTAACTTTTCAGGGACATAGCTAGCAAATAACAAAAAGCACAGCTCCTCTATTTTCTTTCTTGGTGTTTGAAAGCCCATAGATGCGATCTCATGCCGCCAGTGCCTCAGGGTCTGGTCTCCAGCTCTAAGACTACTGCTTCTTCCCCCACAGTTCTGAAGCTCCCTCTCAGCCACTGGACAGTATTTATTCTGAAAAGAACTTTGTTTAACCCTGAGAGGGAATTAAATTCGAGTTCTATAAAAACAAAACATTTTTTTAAGTCTCCCTATTTTAGTTTCATCCTGGCCTCTGGTATTTACTCAAAGTGCTTTTTTAACAAACTGGTCTGACAGAAACTGATACTGCAGGAAGCTGGAACCCAAAACAAACAACCATATTAAAAAAAAAAAAAAGTGCTTATTTTCAGCCTGTGAAAAGCTGAACTGGCTTCCAGCAAGTAAAATCCAGCTCTTTGCAGTAGACCCACCCACCTCCCTATCTTATCACAGAACATCAAACCCTGGCAGTTAGCCCCTGACCCTCCACCCCAGGCTTTCCATTGTTAATGCTCTCTCCTACTTCAATGACAAACCAAGGCTCCAGAAGTGTCAGCTTTCATTCTGTTCCCTGCCCTTGATGGCCTGAGCAGGGGCTTCATGCTGACACGCTGAAGGAGACTGGTCAGGGTGGCAGGACATTCCCCAGCTACTTGAGTGTTTACAGTGGTACAAGTTGAATTCCATCAAGTAACAGATTAGTAAGGCAGGTCAGCAGAGGAAAAGGTGATAATACAATTTGTACTTGTACTTTTCCCTTCTTTCCTTCTTTCTTTCTTTCTTTCTTTCTTTCTTCCTTCCTTCCTTCCTTCCTTCCTTCCTTCCTTCCTTCCTTCCTTCCTTCCTTCCTTTCTTTCCTTTCTTCCTTTCTTCCTTTCTTTCTTTCTTTCTTTCTTTCTTTCTTTCTTTCTTTCGTTCGTTCGTTCGTTCTTTTTTTCTTTCTTTCTTTCTTTCTTTCTTTCTTTCTTTCTTTCGTTCGTTCTTTCTTTCTTTCTTTCTTTCTTTCTGGAGTGGGGGGTGAAGGGAAAAGAGTAAAGGGGACAGAAGATCCAAAGCAGGCTCTGCACTGACAGTAGCGAGCCTGAAGTTGGGCTTGAACTCACAAACTGCGAGGTCATGACCCGACCCAAAGTTGGATGCTCAATAGACTGACTACCCAGATGTCCCTTGTATTTGTACTTTCTTAAAAACAAAACAAAATGAAATTTTAAAAAATCCCAAAGCTCAGGTTCTGCTTAGAGATATCAAGACTTGTCCAAAGATACTCATTCAGGTGTTTAACAATGTCCAAGCCCTGGCCAGCCCTACCTACAACCCTTTCTCTGCCCATGGCTCTCAGATAGTTTGATATGCTCATGCTGCCTATGAGGCCTTGGTACAAAGGACTGTGCTAGACTATGTCTTAGTATGTACCTATAGTATAAGGCCCCAAAATGCCAAGATTCTGCCTGTAGCCTGGTACATGTTCCACATCTTTGATCATTTATATCCTATTGAGCCCAAGTTGGTGTGATATACCATAGACATGATCTTTGAAGCTGGCCCCTTGCTGGCCCTGAAACATTCTGTGTAGACACAGAACCAGCCTGAAAGATCAGGTTGCCTGGGATTGGGTGATAAAGCCTTGAGAGGCACTAAGCTGGCTCTTCTCCATAAGGAAGAGCACAGTGCACCACAAAGGGCAGGAGTTGGGTGCCCTGGAATGGGTTGACTTGGCAGATTAGCATCAAAACTAGAGGGTGCAGGAGGCTCTTTCCTGCCTGCTCCAAGCCAGCCACAAGGTCTGTGTACTGGTCTTGTATACAAAGCTGTTCAAATAGTGAGGTCACAGGGTATTCTTGCTGTCCTCCTGCTAATGCAGGATCCCAGCTCCCTGCAAAATCCTCCATGCATGTCACCTTTTTTTTTCTTTAGGGAGAGAGAGACCAACACATGTGGGTGGGGGAGAGGCAGGGGGGAAGAGAGAGAAAGAGAGAGAGAGAATCCCAAGCAGGCTCTACACTCAAACTGGAGCCCAACACAGGGCTCCATCTGATGACACTGGGACCATGACCTAAGCTGAAATCAAAAGTCAGATGCTTAACCAACTGAAACACTCAGATACCCTCCCACCTTTTTTTAACTTTTAACTTTTGTATATGCTTGTAATCTTAAATCTGATCAACCACAGGGAGTTTCCCTTGGGTCCCTATGATCAAGTCAATTCAGTTATAGTGTTATGTCCCTGAACTCTGTTGTCAGTGTACTGTACTGTTTCCCTGTGCTACTGAAGTGCAGGGTAAAGTAGGGGAGAGCACCCTGTCTTCCACTTTAGATTATACTTTGTTATTCACATGTGGCAGTAGTGTCTTAGGCCAAAAAATGGCCCTGTGGATGCAATGGAATCCGTGAATGTTACCTTATTGAGAAAAATATTTCAAGCACCTACACCTGCAATTGTATCAGGTGGAGGTAAGGCCATTTCTCTGAGATAATGAGAGATGGAGAGAAATTTGTAGGTAACAGCCCCCATGGTGCCCTCATCATTCACCACTTTGCTAAAAAGTAACCCATCCCTTTGTCCACACATAAACACCTTAATGACTCCTCGTGAATTCAATGACTATCTAGAGGTTTTTATTACATATTCTTCACATCTCTATTAGTGTTGTCTGGATTAATTTGAACGCGTCTCTGAGATGGATTTTCAAATGACGTATGGTGGCCTTCACAAATGGACATATGGGCTGGATGATGGGGATGATGATCAGTGGCATCCTAATAACCACCAGAAATAGAGTAAAATTATTTTCATCAAACCTACATGCAGAACGCTGTGTGATGAAAAGGGCAGGGACCCAGGGAGTACAGCAGCAGCAAAGAAAATCAAAGGCTAAATCCACCTTGACCCTATTTGTGAGGCTAGATTGACATTCTCAAGAAGTGCCCCTGACAAATTTACTTTTTTCTTGGTTTCCTTTTCCCCAAGGGTTAAGAAGTGCCCCTCCCTGGGTAGATGGTGCTCCCCTGGAGTACCAACTATGCAATGATGAATGAAAGAGTGATGTGCTGGGTATTTTCCATTCTATCCTACCAGATCTACTTTCCATTCTATTCTGTGCTTTACTGGGCTGATATTTATGAACTGTATCAACAAGGATCCCTGGTGCCTTGAATTTGAGTTGGGTTAGGAAAGTGGGAGGCAATAGCAGAAGATCAGAAGTGGGAGAAGAGAGAGGTTGAGGTATTTAGTCCACTCGCTCCCTTCCTGCTGGGCTTCATTGACTGCGTTCCTCTGCTAAAGGCCCAAGCTGGTCAGTCCCTCTTCTTCTTCTTCTTTTAATAATTTATTGTCAAGTTAGATAACATATAGTGTAGTGTTAGCTTCAGGCGTAGATTCCCATTATTCATCACTTACATACAATACCCAGTGTTCAATCCAACAAGTGCCGTCCTCAATGCCCATCACCCGCTTTCCCTGCCCTCCCAGCCGTCTACCCCCATCAATCCTCAGTTTGTTCTTTGTATTTAAGAGTCTCTTACAGTTTTCCTCCCTCTCTGTTTGTAACTTATTTTTCCTTCCCTTCCCCTATGGTCATCTGTTAAGTTTCTCAAATTCCATACATGAGTAAAAACATATGATATACTGTTTTCTGACTTACTTCACTTAGCATAATACCCTCCAGTTCCATCCACGTTGTTGCAAATAGTCCCTCTTCTTAGCTGCTCTGTCTGAGCTTTGTAAATTTTTTTAATGTTTATTTTTGAGAGAGAGAGAGAGAGCGCATGAGTGAGGGAGGGACAAAGAGAGACATGGAATCCAAAGCAGCCTCCAGGCTCTGAGCTGTCAGCACAGAGCCCGACATGAGGCTCAAAATCACAAGCCATGAAATCATGACCTGAGCAGAAGTCTGGCACTTAACAGACTGAGCCATCCAGACGCTCCTCTGTCTGAGCTTTGTAACCACTTTTCTTCACAGTCTCTTTAGACTCCAGGGTGAAGTTCTAGGCCTGGGGGCAGGTGGAGGGGGCAGGTCTCAGCACCTCTTGTTGGTTTCCCTTAACTCTACCCACACCTTTGTAAATAGGTTTTTATTAAATCTGCCTCCATTGCTCTTTGTTGGTGTTGCATCTGTCTGTTGCAGGATCCTTACTGATCTAAGTCATAGGGTGCCTATAACACAGCAAAGGTGGGGCACAGCCCAGGTGCCAGGACCCTTGGCTTTGGTAGTTCCCTTTCCATTTGGAGGATAAAGCAACGCTGCCTGGTTCTTCTTAGCTTTAGATCCTGTGCACAGTCAAGTACACCTGTGAAGGAATGAGCTGCAGAAAGTTTTAAAAATGGACTATTGCCATTAGTGTCGTTAGCAACTCTCTTTGGATTTCAAATATTTGTTCAAGAATGAGAAGTTTGGCCTCTTTCCCTAAGATATCCAATCACATAACACTGAGAGGGAAAGCCAGTAGTCAGCAGAAATAAATACAGCTTGGTCAGTTTTGTTACTATTAAGCTTTCTGCCAGGTTTTAAAACACTGAAAAGAACACAGTTTTCAGGCCTCAGGCAAGGTGCTCTGTGCTTGTGCAGTTGAGAGGATAACAGCAGATGACAAAAGATCAGAGATACCATCTGCCTCCACCTACATCTTTAACTTGGTGTCCCATACCTAATGGCTCCTGCAACATGCTCAACACTTAAGCACTAGCTCTTCTGCTGGTTGAGAAATGCATACAATCAACTTTTTACACTGCATTAAAAATAAAGTGGAGTGGTAAGTTTAACATGGCCCAGGGTGGTGGGCCAGCACTGAAAAGCAGTGGAATCAGGTGCAAGCCTGGTGTGTAGGGTCTGGGCTGCCTCAGAGCTGCCTCATCAGTGTTAGCTCAACCTGAATGAAGGTGACATTTCCACAGCAGGATCCAAGGAGATTCTGATCTCCCTTCAGAAAGAGTGCCCTTCTTAGGTTGTTTTCATTCTTTCTTTTTCATCAGAGTTCTACAAGCAATAATATCAATAGACTTGTTTTCTTTTTCTTTCCTAGACTAGCACTGAAAGTACTATTGAGTATAAATAAAAAAGGACCATTTGGCAAAATTAATCTCTGTGATAGCAGTCAAAATAGTGTATACCTTCAGCTGGTAAAGAGCATGTGTGTTTGTAAATTCAAGCAACACTAGATTTTTGCACTTTACTGCATGTAGATTATATCTCAATTTTTAAAAAGGGTCATATGAGACAAGCTACTTAATAATGATACTGTATATAAATAAGTCTTTCCTTCTACTTCTAGATCTGCCACAGATCTCCCCTCCATACTGCTGATCACTGATGAAAACTCCAATATGTAATCCACTTGATATAATTTTTTTAAAAAAATAGTTATGGAGTCACAGGAAATCACAAAAAATTATACAGGGAAGACCTGTGCACCCATCTACCTTCTGCCCCCAAAGTTAGCATCTTGCATAACTATAAGATAATATCAAATTTATATTAGTACAACCCAAAAACTCACTTAGATTTTATCAGTTATACATGCATTCTCATGTGTATGTGTGTATGGTTGTATGCAATCTTGTCACATGTGTAGATTCATGTAACCACCACTACAATTAAGATACAGAACTGTAATTCAATAAAACCTGATAGGATTTTTAACAGGAGAAAAAGTAGTATTTATAGTCCTCCTCCATCTTCCTCAAAGAAAAATGGTCCCGATTTATTTTCTGTTCTGTAATATACAGAGTGGAGTGATGACTGGGGAAAACAGAGACCTCTTGTTTCCCTGGATGACTGTATTGATCCAGGGGTAAGTGTGCAACCCAACTGGGTATTTGGCCCAATCAAACAGAGTGGGGGATTATGAGTACATGTTTGGGAGAGACATTTTCACACCTCTCTTTAAGGTACACTAGGTAAGCCTTAATAAGGAAGAACTGCTGTGTAACTCTGATGATTCTGGCAGATAACTTAAAACCCTAAGGAAAATCTACATTAGGATGAAGCTGAAGACAGCATAGTGAGTTTTTGAGGACATCATTGAGAAACTGGTCCACACCATTACTGGAGTCAATCCTAACTCTAGACTTACCCTCCAGGGACACGGTGAGATCTCTTATCGTTTTAATCAGTCTAAGTTAGGGTCTTCTGTATCTTACAGTCAAAAGCAAGATAGGGGCACCTATCTGTCTCAGTTGGAAGAGCATGTGATTCTCGATCTTGGGGTTGTGAGTTCAAGTCCCAAGTTGGGTGTAGAGATTACTTAAATAAATAGACTTATTTTAAAAAACAAAAGCAAAATAGGACCACCTGGATGGCTTAGTCAGTTAAGTGACTGACTCTTGGTTTTGGTTCAGGTCATGATCTCCTGGTTCATGGGTTTGAGCCCTACATTGGGCTCCACACTGGCAGCATGGGGTCTGTTTGGGATTCTCTCTCTCTGCTCCTCCGCTGCTCTGCCCTCCCTCTCTCTCAAAATAAGTAAATAAACTTTTTTTAAAAAGGCAAAATAATGCAAGAGTATTACAAAACAACCCACAGCCAATATTATATCTAATAGTGAAAAACTGAATGCTATCTCCCTCAGTTTAGGAATAACACAAGAATGTCTGCTCTTACTACCTCTATTCAACATCACTTAATATTGCTAAGATGGCAGTACTCCCCAAACTGATCTACAGATTCCACCCATTCCCTATCAGAATCCTGGCTCCCTTCTTGCAAAAATTGGTAAGCTAATCATATGGAAATTCAAGGGACTCAAAATATCCAAAACAACCTTGAAAAAGAAGAACAAAGAAGACTCAGTGATTTAAAAACTTACTATACTTTCTATATATGTCTCCTGAAGAAAGGGGAAAAAAAACAAAAATAAACTTTTAAAACTTCATCAAAATAAGAAGCTCTGCACAGCAAAGGAAACAATAAACAAAACTAAAGGACAGCCTATGGAATGGGAGGAGATATTTGCAAAAAAATGTCTGATAGGGTTAGAATCCAAAATATATAAAGAAGTTACAAATTTCCACACTCAAAAAGTGAATAGTTTAAAAATGGGCAGAAGACATGAATATATATTTTCCCAAAGACATATAGATGGCCAACAGACACATGAAAAGGTGCTCATTATCACTCATCATCAGTGCAATACAAATCAAAACTACAATGAGATATCACCTCACACCTGTCAGAATGGCTAAAATCAACAACACAAGAAACAACAGGTGCTGGTGAGAATATGGAGATAGGGGAACCCTCTTGCACTGTTGGTGAGAATGCAAACTGGTATACCCACTCTGGAAAACAGTATGGAGGTTTCTCAAAAAATTAAAAATAAAACTACCCTAGAATCCATCAGTTGTACTACTAGGTGTTTATCCAGAGAATACAAAATTACTATTCAAAGGAATGCATACACCCCAATGTATATAGCAGCATTATCTATAATAGCCAAACTATGGAAACAGCCCAAGTGTCCACAGACTCAAGAATGGATAAGGAAGATGTGGTGTATATATATATATATACAATGGAATTTTACTCAGCCATAAAATAAATAATAAAATCTTGCCATTTGCAATGATGTGGATGGAGCTATAGAGTATCTGTAAGCTAAATAAGTCAGTCAGAGAAAGACAAATACTATATGATTTTACTCATATGCAGAATTTAAGAAACAAATGAGCAAAGGGGGAAAAAAACATAGGCAAACCAAGAAACAGACTCTTAACTATAGAGAGCAAACAATTGATTAACCATAAATTAAATGGTTAATCAGAGAGGATGTGGGTGGGTGGGGACGGGTGAAATAGGTGATGGGGATTAAGGAGAGCACCAGGTGTTATATGGAAGTGTTGAATCACTATATTGTACACCTGAAACTAATATAAAATGTATGTTAAATAGCTGAAATTTGAATTAAAAACTTTAAAAAACTTACTACAAAGCTTCAGTAACCTAGGCAGTATAATACTAACATAAGGATAGATATATAGATCAATGAAATTGAAATGGGAATCCAGGAAAAACGCTTATATTTATGGTCAATTGACTTTCAACAAGGGTGCCAAGACAATTCAATGGTTATAGAATAATCTTTTCACCAGATCATTCTGAGACAAATGGATATCCACATACAAAAAACGCCAACATCATACCATCTACAAATATTATCTCAAAATTGATTAAAGACCTGAATGTAAGAGCTAAAACCATAAAACTTTTTTGGGGCACCTGGGTGGCTCAGTTAGTTGGGCGTCCGGCTTTAACTCAGGTCATGATCTCACAGTTCGTGGATTTAAGCCCTGTATCAGGCTCTGTGCTGACAGCTCAAAGCCTGGACACATCTTCAGATTCTCTGTCTCCCTCTCTCTGCCTTCCCCCCCTCACACTCTGTCTCTGTCTTTCTCAAAAGTGAATAAACATTTAAAAAAATAAGAAGAAAGATAAAGCTTTTAGAAGAAAACAGGTACATATCTTCATGACCTTGGATTTTGCAATGATTTCTTATATATACACCAGAAACAAAAATACAAAAGAAAAAAATAAATACACTGGACTTCATCAAAAGTAAAAACTTTTACCTTCTCTTGAACCAGTTCCAGCCCTGCCAGCTTTGTCATGGCCAACAGGGAGCACATCTTCATTTCCATCAAGCCAGTCTACATGCAGCATAGGCTGGTGGGCAAGCTCATCAAGCTTTTCCAGCAGAAGGGATTCCACTTTGTGGCCATCATGTTCCTTCAGGCCTCTGAGGAAGCAACACTTCAGTGACCTGGAAGATTACCCATTCTTCCCTGGGTTGGTGAAATACATGAACTCAAGACTGGTGGTGACCATGGTCTGGGCAAGCTGAATGTGGTGAAGAAGGGGTGAGTAATTCTTTGGAAGATCAATGCAGCAGGTTCTAAGCTAGGCACCATTCACAAAGACTTCTGCATTCAAGTTGATAGGAACATCACTCATGGCAATGATTCAGTAAAAAGTGCTGAGAAATAAATCAGCCTATGGTTGAAGCCTAAAGAATCAGTTGACTACAAGTCTTGTGATCTTGACTGGATCTACGAATAAGAAGTGGACAAAGCATCAGTCCTCTGTAGTACCACTTGGGAGGGAGCTCTCCACATTAAGTGCATTAAAACTTCCTATCTAGGAAGTTTTCCCTCCTAGATTGAAGGACTTAGTCTCCCAATTGCTGGAAATGTGTCAAGAAGACAGTGCTCAACTGTCAGCCGTCTCTGGGGACTGTCTTTGATGATAAAAACTGCCTTGCCCAAAGTCAGCTTCTTTAAAGGACAGCCCACACTCAATGACTAATCAACACAGGGGTGTCAAGGCCCAACCCCTCACATCAACTTGGGACAGCTCTCCAGAATCATTTCAGATCCAGATCTCCCTGTGGGGTTGGCCTGAAGCTTTTTGCTGTGTCTGCATCACAACTCTACTTCTTTGTTCAATTCTGATTCCTTTCCTTCCCTTACCCTGGTGTTGATCCAAAGACTACTGTGATGTCCTACACACACACACACACACACACACACACACACACACACACACACTAGCATTTGGCTAGTGATACTTCTTGCTCCTATTGTAAAACATCAAAGGCATTAAGGGGTAGGTAGCTGAGGCCTCTAGATCCCAAAGTCAGTGGGACCAAGGTTGTCCTTATAGGATTTTTTCTTTCAATATTCTACCAGTGTAAGCTGCATACACACTGGTTACTTTACCAGTGAGCACTTAAATTAAACCAATAACATTTACACCCACACTAGAAAGGCAACATTCCTCTTTCAACAACTCTCCTCAGGTAGATCCTTATTATCAGGAAAGGGAACACTTTCTTTATTCTTTGGAAAAGAATTCTTTCCTTGTCTGTAAATGGAATAAATAAACTCTTCAAGCAGTGTAGATTCAATGAGTTAGTGTATGTGAAGCACAGAGAGGTGACCAGCATGTGGTAAGTACTATGCTTACCAAAATAAGAAATGGGAGTACTTCTGCATAGCAGCTTCCTTTCTTATCCCAGAAGGACTCCCAGACTTAATGGTTAAAGTTCTGCAGGTTACTTCTGTGGGAGGAGAGTTGCCAATTATTTCATCGTCCTTTGAGACATTTACCTGCATGTGTGGGAGAGGCTCTCTCCCATAAATGTGTTAGAACACTCTCTGTGCTCTATGATGATGTGTATTGCGTTCCTCCATGATGGGACCTATTACAACACCATCACAGAGGTATGTGCTTTGTGATTTTTGAAAGGGGTGGATTACAGCACATGGAGTTTCTTAGGCTTATTTGTCCATGAAATCCACCCTCTCCCTTTGTTGTTGAGTCATATCTGGGAATTATTTCTTGTACAGTGTCCTGTTGAACACATTTTTGGAAACCTGACCTCTTCAAGGTGATTGTTTTAATTTAGGAGAATATTTTTCCCAAATAACTGCAGGCTAGAAGTTAATCAGAGCCAGGTTTTGGCCAGGATACTAATAGTCATGACTACTCTTTATGGAGCACCTACTAGGTGCCAGGTATTGTCCTGAGAGCCTTACATGCATCACCTCATTTTACTCTATTAACAGTCCTTACAGAGATGGCCATTTTAAAGATGAGGAAATTGAAGAACAAAAAGGTTAAATAGCCTTCCAAGGTCACACAACAAGTAGTGGAGCCGAGATTCAAGGCATAACAAACCCAATCTGTTTAGTTTTCTTTATAATCCCTGTTCATTCAAGAGAACAATCCTCTAGCTATTAAAGCACATGCATACCTTTACCAAAAATTAAAAATAATATACTGTCTATTCCTTACACATGATCATTCATGGCAGTTTAGCTCCTTGGAGCCACACATATCAAATCTATCCATTCTAGAAAAAGATGTAGTGGCCAGTCTGAGCACAGGTGGCCCTGTGCTGAAGATAGTCCCCAAAGAACCATACCTCCTGATAGTAAATACTAGTGTAGTCTTCTCTAACATGAAATCTGAGCTGGCCCCATGACCCATGTATCCAATACAATGTGCCAGCAGTGACATTGTACCAGATCTAGGCCTACACATAACGAAGACCTACTAGCTTCTACTTGAACTTTTGGAAGCTCTGAGCCACCACATGAGAAGTCAGGCTACCCTCCTGAAGAGACTACATACAGAAGTCATACAGATAGAGGTCCCAGACTTCCAGTCAAATCTGCCATAGGCTCCAGACCTATGAATGATGCCATCTAGAAGGTTCCAGCCAGGTCACTATCTGACTGCAACTGCTTGAGTGGCACCAAACCACTATGTTTTAGAGTGCATTGTTGGGGCGTCTGTGTGGCTCAGTTGGTTAAGGGTCCTACTTTGACTCAGATCATGATCTGGCAGTCTGTGAGTTCAAACCCCATGTCAGGCCTGGAGCCTACTTCGGATTCTGTGTCTCCCTCTCTCTCTGCCCCTCCCCACTGGTGATCTCTCTCTCTCTCTCTCTCTCAAAAATAAATAAACATTTTTAAAAAGTGCATTGTTACACAACTATAAATAATTTAAATACAGCCTGTTGCCCCACATGAAATTCACAGAAAAAAACGTTTTCCCCAAAGGAGAACTTTCTACCCCTCATCCTTTATCTGATTAAGGTTATAAACGTGTATTTGTTTTCCTTTTGCTATTTCAGATGTGTTAGGGCCAGTTTATGGTTACAGTTCAAGCTCAAAGTACCCATCATTTTCTTATCCCCCTAGCCATCTCAGTGTGGCTCATAACCTTCATAGGGAAGTTTGCCCTTGACATTAGGGTACAGGAAGATCTCTCTCTTCCTTCCATCTTTAACTCCAAGTATCAAGGCATTCTCCATTACAGTAAATGAATTGGTTAAGTTAAACAAACCCACTTATGAAAGAGCATGTATTATGTTAAAAGTTTTACAGGTATATTGGAGTACCTGGGAAGCTCAGTCAGTTAAGCGTCCGACCCTTGATTTCAGCTCAGGTCATGATCCCAGGGTTGTGGGATTGAGTCCCACATTGGGCTTTGCACTGTCAGTGCAGAGTCTGCTTAGGATTCTCTCTCTCCCTCTCTGTCTCTCCCTTCCCTGCTTGCTCACACACACTCTTTCTCTCAAAATAAATAAATAAACATTTTAAAAAAGTTTTACAAGTATAAAAAAAGAAAGAAACTAAGCACACAGGTATGAAATTTGAAAATATTAAGCTAGAGATGTAGGCATGAAATGAGATGTAAATGTAGTAGAATAGAATACATAGTATACCTAGAAGCAAATTAAATCTTTGTTCTAATCTGACCTTACAACATGGCATTTGGTATAAGGCAAGTCCACCTTGACCACTACCTAAGGGAATCATTACTCAGTCAATGGTTATATCTGGTGGCTGTCTTGCCTAAAATATATTCTTGCAATACAGAGCAAGAGGATAGTATTTTATCACAATTTATCCAAATAACCAATTCTCAATTACCCAAAAGTGATAGCAGGGGTATGCCATAGGTTGCTGGACAAATTGTCTTCCACCAGTTAGCTCCCTCTCATCAGTCCTCAGTTCACTATTTGGTCTTCATAATGGCCTTCTATTCTTGGCCCACAATTCACAAGGTCTATAGGAAGACAATTTATATCTCTTCATTCAGTCATCCATTCATTCAACAAATATTCAGTGAGTACTTACTATAGGATAGGTAACCTTCAAAACACTGAAAACAGGGTAAAAACTGAATTCTAGCTGCCTTATCACTGCCACAATAATTATAGAACATTTTGTAAGTTCACAAAGTATATTCAAACACATTATCTCCTGTGGTATTAAATTGGTGACCAAACACTTAAATCTCTCAGAGAAGATGAGGCTAATTCCACCCACTCATCTCTAGGTTGGTAGGATTTGTTTTCAGAACTTCAGCACCATTTAATCAGGGCTATTGTGGCACTGGATCTCCAAACATAAATGATGACAGTGATGACATCTCTGCAGAGAGAGGCCTAATAGCAATTTCTTATCGATGAGTGGTCATAAATGTAGGTGATAATGCCATTGCAAAATCACCATTTATAAATAATACAATGCACTGAAAAGCTAAATGCACCTCTGAATAACAGAAGTGACGCAAGCTGAATAGAGAAATAGATGGACAGTGTACTATGATAAGTGTTTTATAAATACCAACTTACATCATGCCAAAACCTGGGTGGAAAATTAGGAGGGGAAAAAAGCTATACTCACATGTGTTTCTCTCTGGTTCCTGAGTACGTCTCAGAATTTTCCTCAAAAGGTAGTCAGACAGTTTTATACTAGAGGCCTTAGGACAATGTTCAGATTTCTTTAGGTGGACATTGAATAAGTTCTTATTGAATAAGTTCAGGCAGGCGATATTACTAAATATTTTACCAGCACCAAGAAAAGCATTTTGAACACATGGCAATATTTTCTAAAAATAGGCGAGTTCTAGAAGCTTCAGGGCTAAAAAAGAACACAATTCAAAGAGTAGTGTGTATTTCTAATACTTAAAATGTGGCCATGAGCATTGTATTCGCTAAAATTTTATTTTTTTCAATATGTGAAAAAGAATTTGAACATATTTGATATGGGTAGCTGAATGATAGTGGTCATTTGAAACTTGTTCCTCAGAGGCTATATCTAGAGGTCAAGAAATTTAAGATCTAGCTTTATTTTTCAGACCATAGTGAAGTTAAATGTTGAAAGCTATTAATTTTACAGATGATGGAAAAATGATGAGAAAGAAAATGAGAGTGCCCTGTTTCCTTATGACATCAAAGAATATGATAGATATAGCTTCATTCATCTAAGAAAACAACCCTGCTAATTATATTACATATAATTATATCATTATATATAATAAGTTAATCTCATGGTTGCCTGTTTTATAGAAAGAGAATTCAAGCCTTTGGAGAAGAATTGTGCAAAAGTGGAAAAACCAGTAAGAAACCCCTACATCTTTTCTTTGGCTCAGACTACACCTTCCTTGTAACTTGAGATGCATTTCCCTCCTGATCTAACTGACTCAGTGGATTGTGAGCTCCTCAATGCTGGGAATGTATTGCCTGTGTGTCCCCTTCATGTCCCCAGTGTCCTCCTTCATGTCTCTGCTCACTTCAATTCTCTTTCTATCTCTTTGGTCACTTCTCAGTCTTCTGTAGGCTTCTCTATGACTAGATATCCCCTAAGTTTTAGTTATTGGCCTGTCCATGGCCCTTTTTCCTTTTGATGCTATTCATTACCCCTCAGTAAATTTTCTTTCCCCATGTCTTCATTTACCAACCATATGTGGAGGTGTTCCCATTTTAATCTCCAATACCAACTTTTCTCTTGAACTTCAACCTGTGTCCAACTGTCTACTGAGTATTATCTGGAGTTCAGTATACGCAAAGCAGAGTTCCAAATCTTCCACTGAAGACTTCCCCTTCATTTTCCCTTATTTCAGTGGATGTCATATCCATCTACTCAAATGTTGCAGAAAACTGGGAATCATCCAAGGTTCCTTTGTGTCCCATAGACCCTACATCTAAACAATCAAGTCCTGGCCATCAGCCCCTGAAAGCTTTCTCAGGTCTACATTTGCTTCTCCATCCCTACTGTTGCTGCCTTTTTTCCCCCAAGTTTTCTTCATTTCTTTCATAGATAAGACACCAGCCTCCATTACTGATCTCTGACTTCAGACACAGTCTCTGGCCACCAATCTACCACAGTGCCCCCCAACAAAGCATCTCTAATGCATCAAATCTTTGTTCCTCTTCAGTGGATCCAAATCCAGGGCAATATAACTTGTTCCTTCTCTGTATAAACAGTCTTACTCTACACCAATTTCATACTTTTATAAATCTTTCCTTGTTGTATTTTATGCTCTAGAAATACCAAAATGTTTAACCTCCAAATATGCTAGACCTCCCTGCCTTTGCATGTTCTATTTTTTCTGCCCTACCCTGATGTCTAGCTGGCAATGCCTACAAGCCCTGCAAGTCTTGGTTCAAACATCACTTCCTCTCTGAAAGCTTCCCTGACTCCCAAAAGCAAGTTTTGTCCTTCCTCCTCCATGTCCATTGCACCATCCATATGCTTGGACTCTTTAAGCTTGGACAATATATTTGTGAGGCAGGATCATACTTTGATGAAATGGAAAAAAACAATCTTTCCCTCCTATATGTCTCCTTTACTACTCATAGAGCACTTCTGGTCCCCAAATGTATGGAGGTTTCTTCCCACACCAAGCAATTCTCTGTAACACCAGTGGGGTTCCCTAATATTTATTTTTTAAAGATTTTTTTAAAGTAATCTCTATAGTCAATGTGGGGCTCAAACTCACAACCCCAAGATTAAGAGTTGTGTGCCCTACTGACTGAGCCAGCCAGGTGCCCTCCACCCCCTCCAAATCTAATTCAATTCTAACACTGTCTACCTAGAGATAGTGTCAGATCCCACAGGTTAAGGGCTCAGTCCTACATGACTGCTCCCTCCCCGCTTCAGACACCAATCACAAGTAGTAGGTCCCCTACAATCATGTAGTAGGTCTTCTATAATGTCTGCCCAGTTTGGCTACAAATTAAAAGTTCCATGACCCCCTCCTCAGGTTCAATTAATTTGCTAGAATAGCTCACATAATTCAGGGATACATTTACTTAGGCTAATCAATTTATTAAAGGATATGATAAAGGATAGAGGTGAACAGCCCGATGAAGAGATACATAGGATAAGGTCCTGAATCCAGGAGCTTCTGTCCCCATAGAGCTGGAGTGCATCACCCTCCCTGTTCACTAACCTGGAAGCTCACCAAACTCTGTACTATTAGGATATTTATGGAGGCTTCATTGTGCAGACATGATTGATCATTAACTCCATTTTGAGTCCTTCTCCTGTCTCAAAAGAATGAGAGGTGGGGCTGAAAATTCCAGGCTTCTAATTGTAATTTGGTCTTTTAAGTGATCAGCCCCCATCCAGGAGCCCACCTAGAATTGCCTCATTGGAACAAAAGACACTCTTATCACTTAGGAAATTGCAAGCGTTTCAGGAGCACTGTCCCAGGAGCCAGGGCAGACACCAACATATATATATTTTTTATTATCTCATGCATTGAATTATAGAATTTTTCCCTTTGATATCAAGGTATAACTTGCAGATAGAAAAGTGAACAAACCTTTTGTTTTAATATAATTTATTGTCAAATAGGGTTACAGCACCCAGTGTTCATCCCAACAAGTGCCCTCTTCAATGCCCATTACCCACTTTTCCCTCTCCCCCACCTCCCATCAACCCTCTGTATTTAACCCTCTGTATTGTTTGTTCTCTGTATTTAAGAGCCTCTTATGGTTTGCCTCCCTCCCTCTCTGTTTTTAACTATTTTTCCCTTTTCCCTTCCCCCATGGTCTTCAGTTAAGTTTCTCAAGATCCACATGTGAGTGAAAACATATCTGTATTTCTCTGACTTGTTTCACTTAGCATAATACCCTCCATAAACTTGTTTCACATTGCTGCAAATGGTGTGATTTTATTCTTTCTCATTGCCGAGTAGTATTCCATTGTGTATATAAACTACATCTTTATCCATTTGTCAGTTGATGAACACTTAGGCTCTTTCCATAATTTGACTATTGTTGAAAGTGCTGCTATAAACATAGGGGTACATGTGCCCCTATGCATCAGCACTCCTGTATCCCTTGGATAAATTCCTAGCAGTGCTATTGCTGGGACATAGGGTAGTTCTATTTTAAAATTTTTGAGGAACCTAAGGTGTACAGTTCAATGAATTTTTATATATGCACTACTGCAGCACCACTATCTAGCACAAATGCAAGCTCTCTTATGTACCTTCCTACCCAGATCAACCCCAAAGGTTAATCTTTAATTACCACTAATCTTTTATTACCATAGATTAGTTTGCCTGCTTTTGAACTTCATATAAATGGAATGATATAAAATCATATCTTTTTATGTCTGACTCCTTTTTTTGCCCAACATTTTATCTTTAAGTTTTATCTGTGTTATTACATGCAGGTATATTTTTGTTAAATTGCTGAGTGGTAGTCCATTGCAGGACTACCATAATTTAACAATTGTACTGTTAACGGGCATCAGGATTTTTCCAGGGTGTTTTGTTGTTGTTTTAATATTATAAAAACACCACTATGAAAATTCCTGCATTATCTTTTGGTGAATCTAAAGACTCAGTTGATATAGACCCAAGAGTAGAATTGCTGGTTCATGAACTATATGCTTAGATTTAGTCTAAAATAAGCAGTTTTCCAATTTATATTCCCCAAAGCAATATAGACAGATAATCATCTGGCTAGCTAGCTAGCTAATGGCTACAACTCAACATCCTCAGCAACTCAGTATTGTAAGTCTTTTTAATTTTAACTCTTCTAGTGAAGGTGTTAATAGATCTCATTGTGGTTATCTGACATTTTCTGTTTCTAGGATCTCCTGCCACCTCCATCTATCTCCTATTTGGGCAGTAGTGAGAATATTCTGTATTCACAACAAGAGTAGAAATGCAGACAAGAAAAGATAGAATCACCTCCTAGTTTTTCAATTTAAAAATAGACTATGAGGGATGCCTGGGTGGCTCAGTCCCATTAAGCATCCAACTTCCTCACGGGTCATGGTTTCACAGTTCATGATTTTGAGCCTGGGGGCGCCTGAATGGCTTAGTTTGTTAAGCATGAGTTTGAGGCCTGCATCAGGTTTTGCTCTGACAGTATGTAGTCTGCTTTGGATCCTCTGTCTCCTTCTCTCTCTGCCCTTACCCCCTCTCAAAATAAATAAACGTTTAAAAATAAAATAAAAATAGACTAGGTAACTCGTGTTAGAGGCTATAGCTTGAGAGAAAATGTTTTTAGCCTCAAAAATCATTCTTTGGAGTCTCAGTATCTGGATTTTGAGTATCAGAAGCTAAACTCTCAAATAATTTAGGGCAGTAAGTATTCCTACCATCAATAAATTTGGACGACTGCATGCTTGTATAACAATGAATTTTTCCCACTCTAGAGTTGGTAAAGATCCTTGGAACAGAGGTGAGAATCAAAAACAATTCTGATGAGTGTCCTGCTCCAGACCAAGTCTGAGGGTGGAGTGAGGAGAAATGATAGAACCTCCACTTTGGTTGAGGTCTCCCAGAAGAGAGGGAACTTGTTCCTAAACACCAGTATCATAGTACCTGACTGCACCCAGCATCGAATGGACACAGAGTATAAATGGCTTGAAGGTGCTTTGAAAACAAGAGCACCTGGAGCAGCCCCGCTGACTTTCCCAGAGCCATAGAGTCAGTTGAACAAGAGCCAAATATTTCCCATACCCTGGAAGAGAGCAGATGAGACTTAGGAAGTCTTATGATTATAAAGAAAAAACATAGATAATTGTCTGGACCTTCTGACCAATGATCTGATGGGGAAATAAAATCACCTCAGGAAATTCCAGTGGGAAAGGTGAAGAACAACCCCAAACCAGGTAGAATATGGCCATTGAGTCCCAGACACCAACTGCTCTTCCCCCTCTTCATCAGAATGCCCTGACTTAGCCTTCAGAATTGACATGCAGCCCTAGAGTGAAGTGGAAAAAGACAAGAGTCTGACTGGCTGATTAAGATTACATTTCTGGGGGCACCTGGGTGGCTCAGTCAGTTAAGCATCCAACTTCGGCTCACGATCTCACAGTTCATGAGTTTGAGCTCCGCATCTGGCTCTCTGCTGTCAGCACAGAGCCCGCTTCAGATACTCTGTCCCCCTCCCTCCCTGCCCCTCCCCACCTCATGCTTTCTCTCTCTCAAAANAAAGTCGGACGCTTAGCCGACTAAGCCACCCAGGCGCCCCAAAAATAAACATTTTTAAAAAGAGAGAACTTTATATTTCTACAACCCATCAGAATGGAGGCTTAAAGCTAAAAGTTAAGTTTAGTTAGAGCAAAAATTAGAAAAGTTTTGTTGCTTGCACACACTAGAATGTGTACAAGAACTTGGGTTGGCACTATATATTAATCTGAGTTCTCCAGAGAAACAGAGCCAGCAGGATATATATAAAAAGATTGACTCTAAGGAACTACCTTATGTGATTATGGAGACTGATAAATCTAAGATCTGCAGTCTACAAGCTGGAGACCCAGGAGAGCCAATGGTAATGGTACATTTGCAGTCTGAGTCTGAAGGCCTAAGAACCAGAAAAGCTGATGGTATAAGTTCCAATCCAAGTCCAAAGGCAGGAGAAGACCAATGTCCTAGCTCAAGGACAGACAGAGAAAGCAAACTCTCCTTTCCTCTCAGCCTTTGTTCTGTTTAAACCTTCAGTGATTGGATGAGGTCCACTCTCATTGGGGATAACAGTGTGCTTTACTCAGTCTACTAATTCAAATGTTATTCTCTTACAGAAACACCCTCACAGACCCAAAAATAATGTTTAACCAAATATCTGGGCATCCTATGGCCCAGTCAAGTTGACATATAATATGAGCCAACAGCAGGCTATAAAAGTTTTTAACTGGTCATGTATCTTTCTACACAGTAGACTATACACTCCTTGAGGTAAGGACCATATCTTTTCATCTCTATCTCCCCAGCACTTATCACAGGGCTTGAAATACAGAGCACCTCTGTATATGTTCAGCAGATTCATTATTTTGATGCCTAGCTGAGCTACATATTCGATGATGACAAACTCCCTTGGGTAAACTAATCCATAAGTCCAATTCATTTAACTAGGACTTCATTTTGTATTGGAGATGAAGAGATAATGAAGGTAAGGGGGAAGCAACTTGTGGAAAATACCAATAGACACCTTTGTTTATTAATCACTGGAAATTATAAGGTTACAAGATCATAGAGAACTCCTTTAGGGGCAGAGTAATCAGTACGGGATCTAACCCAAAGCAAAGTTGAGCATTTTTGCCCCAAAGCCTGAAAGCAGGGTCGGTTTTAGTGCAAGTAGATTATACATTTGCCTCCAAGGTGTGATTTTATGGACTCAAGGGATTTATGGAAATCCCTCACATCTGCTCCTGAATGCTTGGAGTGACCAAAAGAGTTAAGGAATTTTTTCAACTTTATTTATTTTGAGGGAGAGAAAGAGAGAGAGAGAGAGAATCCCAGGCAGGCTCTGGACTGCCAGTGTGAAGCCCAACACGGGGCTCCAACCCAAACTGTGGGATTGTAACCTGAGCTAAATTCAAGAGCTGGATGCTCAACCGACTGAGCCACCCAGGTGCCCTGAGTTAAGGAATTTTTAAAATAAGAGGTGATAGGGGCGCCTGGGTGGCTTAGTCGGTTAAGCGTCCGACTTTCGCTTAGGTCATGATCTCGCGGTTCGTGGGTTTGGGCCCCGCGTCGGGCTCTGTGCTGACTGCCAGCTCAGAGCCTGGAGCCTGTTTCAGTCTGTGACTCCCTCTCTCTCTGACCCTCCCCTGTTCACGCTGTCTCTCTCTCTCTCCTAGAAATAAATTTAAAAAAATAATAATAAAATAAAATAAAATAAGAGGTGATAAGGTGCAGAAGAGAGTAACAGGTACCTTGAGAAAGAAGCTCCAGAAGAAAGAGACAGAAGAGAAAAGCCTGAGATGCAGATTGTTTGTGGACTTTGTAGTTCTGCCTCTGGCCTACTGTACCTCTACAAGAATAGAATATGGTTCTGGATCCTGGAAGACTGGAAAAAGAGAACAAAGATGACTGCCCCTCCCCGCTCCCTTCCTCACAGTAGTCACTGGCGCTGTAGGAATTGCCCGGCCTGCTTGGCAGTGGTTTCTGCCTTAGCCTAATTGGCACTTTTTTTTAAGTTTATTTATTTAAATAATCTCTACATCCAACGTGAGGCTCAGACCCATGACTTCAAGATCAAGTGTTACACACTCCTCTGACCGAGCCAGCCAGGCACCTCTAGTTGATACTTTTCTAAGGAAGAAGATAACTCAGTTGGATGACAGTGGGAGTAAACCCTGGGACATGTGCCAACTCTCCAAATTGTTTCCTGGGCTTGGGATTCAGAGAACTATGTAATTATGAGACTGTGATACATATAAGTTGGCTTAAAAAAATTAGACACATACACCCAATTGCCAAGAGCAATGAGATAAGATAGATTTGTTGGAGCCAAATGGATTTTGTAGAGGCACGCCATCTAGAGACTTGGGTTTTCTGATGAGGAGCTATTGCTGAATGAAATCCAATTATTGCAAGAAGTAGCTCTCACTCTCCAAGCAAAGAAATAGTGATGGCTCTGGCAAAGGCTGTGGCAGGCAGGATCTGAAGGTGTATCTCAGAATTTCCTGAAAGGATGGACTGCCAGAGCAGTCCACTGTTGTCCTCATTTAACTGTCTTCTCAAATGGGGCGAAGAAGACCTGTCTCTCTCTACGTTCATTTCAGCTGTGCTTCTGTCCAGTTATTGAACAAGTTATGTACCTGCTCAGCGTAGCTGAGAAACAGGTATGCAGTCGTTGATGGTAACTTGAGTCTTTGGACACTTAACACCTCAAAATGAAGTGGAGTCAGGAAGAAGATTTGAGAGATGTAACTTCCTACTTCTACATCCTCTATAATCTTCACCCTTTCTGTCAGTGGTTCTTCCAACTGCTCAGCCTCTTGGTTAGCATGGTAAAGTAGCTTTTGTCAGGAGCCAAGGAAATGCTTGTTGAGTGTCTATCACCACTTTATCTCAATATAGGGTTAGCGGTTCTTTGCTGCTGGAATTTGAAATGCAGTGGGTAAGTGTGCCCCCAAGGATTCCCCTTGGCAGTTTTCATCATGGGAGAAACTGCGCCACAGTGAAATGTCCCTCCACTGTGCCTGAGAGACAACTACAGGTACAAGAATAAATAAGAGTGTGAATAAATCCACACTGGGGCACCTGGGTGGCTGTTGAGCTTCCAACTTCTGCTCAGGTCATGATCTCATGGTTCATGAGTTCGAGACCCACATTCAAGCCCCATGTGCTGTCAGCACAGTGGCCCTTCAGATCCTCTGTCCCCCTCTTTCTTTCAGCCCTGCCCCTGCTCATTCTCTCTCTCAAATAAATGAATAAATAAATAAATAAATAAATCCACACTAATGTCAAGACTGAAAAAATACTGAAAAGAAATCAAAAGTCATTTGTAATGCTGGAAATGGTATCTTAGAATCAGAATAATAAATATATCATCAGTTACCCCAAAGATCACTGTATTAAAGTTCTCCAGAGAAACAAAACCAATAAGATAGGTATTGATATAGATTTGTGGAATATTCTTATGAGGAATTGGCTCACATGATTATGGAGCTGTCTACAAGCTGGAGACTGAAAGCCAGCAGCATCATTTAGTCTGAGGCCAAAGGCCTAGACCCAGAGGAGCCAATGACGTAAAATCCAGTCCATGGACAGGAGAAGTTGAAAGGAGATGCCCCAGCTTATTCGGAGAGGCAGAATAAATAAAAAGTAAATTCGTCCTTCCTCTGCCTTTTGTCCTATTCAGTCCCTCAATGGATTGGATGACTTTCATGCACACTGGGGAAAGCAGTCAATTTACTGAGTCCACGAACTCAAATGTTGATCTCATCCAGAAACACCCAGACACACCCAGAAATATGTTTAATCCCAGCAACCCATGGCCAGTCAAGTGGACACATTAAGTGAACTGTCACAATCACAGTCTTTAAACGTGTCATACATATGTGTATATTTAATGCATGAGAGATTTTCATATATAGATATTTTTTAGTTTAGCACCTTGCAATGTTTAGCTATTTCCTCCCTCATGTGGGCTTACATGGTGACTTTTTACAAAGTATTCATCAAAAGTTTCTTTCTTCATTATATTTAAATTGTGATTTAACTTATAAACAGTTTCATTTAAACAACATAATGGGGATATTTTTCAGTGTAGGCAAGAGAAATATGAAGGCAAATCTCCCCTCCCTCTCACTTGCAGTTCATGTTCACAGGCTTGTCCATCCTACCACTTCTCTGCTCTTCCCTTGCATCTAAAATTATCCTTTTTTTTTTTAAATATTTTTATTTATTTCTAGGATAGAGAGAGACAGCGTGAACGGAGAGGGTCAGAGAGAGAGGGAGATACAGACTCTGAAACAGGCTCCAGGCTCTGAGCTGGCAGTCAGCACAGAGCCCGTCGCGGGGCTCGAACCCATGAACCGTGAGATCATGACCTAAGCAAAAGTCGGATGCTTAACCGACTAAGCCACCCAGGCACCCCTAAAATTATCTTAAGATCATCTGGCCATGTTCCCTTTAGGATGAAAGTGCATTAATAGTGAATGTCTTCTGTGGTCACTTTTTATGATTTTTGCTCCTAAGGAAGTGAATGCAAATGGAATGAGGCTGAGCCAGCCGCCTTTCTCCAGCCCTCCTGTTTCCTTGCCTCTGTCCCTGCACAGGGACCCCAGAGACCAGGAAATCTCTGCCAGTCCCTTCTTCATTCTTACAGAAGTAGCTACATGTCTACCCAAAGCCATCGCCCCATTCCTCCTCACTAATAAACTTTTATTTTACTGCAAATGTTGGTATGTTCAGTTCAGTAACTATGGTCAGTTACTTTTCCCAGCCTCTCAGGTGTATGGATGGGAGTGGGTGAATGGCAAAGTTTAGTCTGGCAAGATGGAAGAGGAAGTTGAGTAGGACATCTGCAAAGCTCAAAAGGAGGAAAGGGCTCACCTGGCAGACCCCTTAATACTTTCCCCTTCCCCTTTCTTGCTTGTGTATGTTAAGCACAAACACACAGCCCTACATGTGTTTCAAGGAGATGTGTGTATTTAGGAGCACACCTCAAATACATCAGAGTGAGAGGCCTGCAATTAAGCCAAGGAAATGGCTGGCGTGGGTGGGGAAAAGTAAATTTTTAAAAAGAGAAGGGCCCTGTACAGACTGCTGATGAAAATGTATTCTGAGATTGGTATTTGTTTAACTCAACTCTGCACCTGGTATCTTGAATAAAAAGGGAGGGGGTGAAGGAGGAAGACAAAAAAAAAAAAAAAAAAAAAAAGGAGCCACTGCAAAATGTTATTGTCCATAATCTTATAAAATTCTGCAATATGACATATGGAAAACATTCACCTGGCATCAACTGACTCAGGAAACCATGACAAACACGTCTAGCCTCAAATCTCAGTCCTGTGCAGTCTGACTTCACACCTGGGAGGTCTCACATGTCCAGTGGTAGAGCAGCCAGGGCTCTGTGGATGACTAAGGCGAATTCTCAGCTTGCGGTACCTTTCCCTGCAGATGCGAACAGGAACCCCATGGTTCAAATCCAAACACTGGATTCCCTTTCCGGATACTCTGTCCTGGCCTTGGGATCCTACCCAGCTTCAGGCCTTTGATCAGTCTTTACACAGCTGTCCCTTTTAGGACTCAATTGACCTAATTTCCTGTTTAGGTTCTGTCCTCCCTGGGGGGAAATTTTTGGCTGCCTTCTTCCTCTGAGCAGAGGTGCATAAACTTAAATGTTCAGTAAAACCTCTATTCTGTGAAAGGTTTTTGACTGAAGAGCCTTGCAGTAGAAGCCTAAGGGGGAGTGTGGTAGGCTGTGCATTGGTAACCCATCATGAACCATGCTCCTGGCATTCATATACTTGTATGGTACCCTCTCCTTGATTCTTTATGTCTCTGTGACCTGCTTTAACCCTAGAATGAGGCAGAAGTGATGTTGGGCCAGTCTGAGGCCTAGAACTTAAGAAGGCCTGGAAGCTTCTGCTTTCACACTTCACCCTCTGGGAGAAACCAGCTGCCATGTAGGAAGATTGACCACTCTGAGACCACCACGCTGTCAGGAAGCCCACAGAAAGTTTTCCGGTGGTTTGTAATCCAACACTAGATTACCCAAACAAAGAGCTACTGTACTCATACTGTACTTAGGGTTTAAAAATAGATTTGANAAAACAAACTGAGGGCTGATGTGGGTGGGGGAGAAGGGAAGGGGGGTGATGGGCATGGCGGAGGGCACTTGTGGGGATGAGCACTGAGTGTTATATGGAAGCCAACTTGACAATAAACTATTTAAGAAAATAAAATAAAAATAGATTTAAGGGGAAAGGTAGTATTTCTTCACACAAGGAGTAGTCTTTTGACAGATGATCTTCCAATCGAAGATCAAAAGTGTGTTACTGCAGAATTTTGTGTGGCTCCTAACTTCATCCCACTGTGAGTCTCCTCCTCTGTCTCCCCTATCCCTCCACTGCCTCCTGTCCCCTGGGTTTACCTTATGCTTCTCCCACTCCTGTGGGTTTGCCTCTGCCATCCATGGGTAACGGCTTCCCTCACATCTCTGTTTATCAAAGCCCCACTAGTTCTCCTGAAATACCGTGAAGTGGAACCACTCTGTGGAGTTTCCCATGAAGGCTGCAGCCCCCAAGAGGGCTCTTCTTGTCCTCTCGCCTCCATTCCCAAAGCATTTCTGGAACAGAAAACTCATTTGGCCATTAGCCATTGTGTAACATCATTTCTCTTACTGTCTTGAAGTGATATGTAAATGCATTTTGATTTAGCTTCTTACCAGTTTATTTCCTGTTCCCCAAATCAGATTGTGGCTCCTCAGGCACAGGGACACATGTGTTCCCCTCAGTAGAAAGTCAGTAAATGTCTGTTGATTTCTACTGTACTTTCCAGTTATTACCCATCCAAGGGACCCAATAGTTAAATTTTCTTTCTTTTCTTTCTTCTCTTTTCTTCTTTCTTTCTTCTCTTTTCTTCTTTCTTTCTTTCTTTCTTTCTTTCTTTCTTTCTTTCTTTCTTTCTTTCTTTCTTTCTTTCGTCTGAAATAGTGCTTTGGCAACATGCATTTTTAAATTTATTTTTATGGAGATACAATTGGCATATAAACTTCTATTAGTTTTGTATTTCATTTTTAAAATTTTTTAAATTCTATTTTTGAGAGAGAGAGAACAAGTGGGGAAAGGGCAGAGAAAGAGGAGGACAGAGGATCTGAAGCAGGCTCCGTGCAGGCCCCCAATGTGGGGCGTGAATCCACGAACCATGAGATCATGACCTCAGTTGAAGTCAAACACTTAACTGAGCCGAACAGGCTCCCCTTGTATTTTATTTCTTTTGTAAAGTTTTCATTTCCTATCAAAACACTGTAATGATTTTAAGTGTCCAAGATGGAGAGGGTTCTGGAGAGTGGAACCTACCATTTTAAAACTGATATCAGGGAGCAAGAATTTCGTCCTATTCAAGAGTGCTTCTTCTAGCTGGACTAAGAATCAAATTGACATGAGACAGATAAACAGGAGAAAATGAAATGTAATAGTGTACATTTGGGGAATCCACAAAGACATGGAAATTCCAAAGAGAGACAAAAAGGTGTATATATTATACTGAACTAAGGAGGAGGAGGTAGGGGTCTGGGACTCCAGAGGAAAGAAGTGCCCTTCAAATGGCAATTAGAAGAAGAGCAGATGTTTGGTAATTAGATGTTTGCCCTGCCATACAGATGGGTCACTCAGATAAAAATTATTTCTGCTGATAACCCTTATTCTGGGAAAGACCCCCAATTTAGATACTTCTATGTAATTAAGGGAGGGGGAAAAAGTTTCTCTTGAGCTCATAGGGTCTTGATAGCTTTCTGCTCAAAATAACCTTCATGCCAAAGTGGCTTACCTTGAGGTGCCTGGACTGGGAATGTCTCATGCAAACTGGCACAATTTGGCCACCCTACTTCTATAGGTTATTGCCACATCTAATTCACATGGTGCCCCACCCAGGGCTCCAACTGCAGAAACTGCAGAATGGTTGCCCAATCCCGTTTCCACATAAATTGCACCTGTGCCCAGTAAAGTGCAAGCAGGTGGTCTCCTAAACAAGTTTCACTACCATTTAAATTTGATAGAAACGTTTTTGGAAAATCATTTGTGGTCATTATACATTAGCATAGTGGAAGTTGTATTCATGGTAGCAGCTAGAAAGGAAGGATAGAAATTTGTTGGATTCTCTCCAGCGTGGTTCTACAGAGGGAAGCTTTCTATGTCACTAGCACATCCCCTCCAGACCCCAGAGAGTTTACTAGTCTGTCATGTAGCAAAGAAAAGTTGGGCGCTTCACTATATGTCTTCCTAGCACCTATTACATATATTGTGATTTGCTTCTTTACATGTCACTCTTTCCTTCCCACTACTGTGAGCTCATCAAAGACAAAAAGACTGGTGTGTTTATTTGACAACATTTATAAAACACATATGAGGTGCCAGATTGATTCACTGCTTTTTACAAATTTTAACTCATTTAGTTCTTACTTTTCTCTTATTGGATAGGTACAATTTTTATTCCCGTTTTACAGATGAGGCACAATTAAGCAACCTGACAAACTAAAAAGTGACACAGTTAGAATTTGAATCCAGGCAATCTGGCTCCAGAATATTCTTCAACCATGACACAATCCTGCTTAGTCTTTATTTATTGTTACATCCACGGTACCTAGCCCCAACCCTGGCATGAAACTCGATGAATATTTATTTAAAAAATGAATAAGTGAATAACTCCCATATGTAAGATAATCATATGTCCAGGATATTCTTGGAGAGTTGTAATTTTTTTCATTGTGATATGTAAATTTATTAAGTCAACACTTTGTACTCCTTAAACTCACAGAATTATGGGTCAATTATATCTCAATTATATATAATACAATATTTATACATATTATGAAATATATATTCAAAGAAGAATCATTGCCAAACTGGATTTTCAANTAATCTTTGACAAAGCAGGAAAGAGTATCCAATGGAAAAAAGACAGCCTCTTTAACAGATGGTGCTGGGAGAACTGGACAGCAACATGCAGAAGAATGGAGAGTTCTAATTTTAAACATTCTGTTTTCAAACTATGTATTAAACCATGCATCACATGATGCATCTAGATTTGGGGGTCATAAACTGTGGCAAGGTTTCTGTAAGATTATCAATTTCATTTACTCTGATTCTTTGTTCACATTGATCATTCTTAGTCCAATAAATCTTGATCCCAGGAAAGGGGTGCCCTGGATAATGGGCTTCAAATACCAAGCACTGCAAAAATATCAAGTGTTGTTGGTTTGTTTTTTTTAATAAGATGATTAAGTTTGAAGCTGGAACACTCCTAACGATATCCATTTTATATGGTTCTGTAAGGTTTGAGTCAAACAAAGGATTTGAGGGAAAGTATAAGGAGTCTTCTTAGACCTGTTATTACTAGATGTAAAAACCTTTGGGGGCGCCTGGGTGGCTTAGTCGGTTAAGCGTCCGACTTTCGCTTAGGTCATGATCTCGCGGTTCATGGGTTCGAGCCCCGTGTCGGGCTCTGTGCTGACTGCCAGCTCAAAGCCTGGAGCCTGTTTCAGTCTGTGACTCCCTCTCTCTCTGACCCTCCCCTGCTCACGCTGTCTCTCTCTCTCCTAGAAATAAGTAAAACATTAAAAAAAAATTAAAAAAAAAAAAACCTTTGGAAAATCTTAGAGGGGGTGGCTAGCCAGGAATGCACCTTGTTAGACAGGATAAAATTTTATGAAAGAGGTTGCTATCTCATGTTACAGTCTAGTTTCCGAAATATTTTCAGCTAAGGACTGTCAGGTCCAGAAGGTTATCTACAGCAGTGATTCTCAAAGTATGGTCCCTAACCAGCAGCATCAGTATCTCCAAAGAACTTATTAGAAATACAAATTCTTGGGCCACCTGGGTGGCTCATTTGGTTAAGTCTCTGACTCTTGATCTCAGCACAGGTCTTGATCTCAGAGTTGTGAGGTGAAGCTTCAGGTTGGGCTCCGGGCTAGGTGTGAAGCCTACTTAAAAAAAAAAGAAAAAGAAAGAAAGAAAAGAAAAGAAACGAAAAAAGAAAGAAAGAAATACAAATTCTTGAGCCCACCTTAGACCTACTGAGTCAGAAACTCTGAATGTGGGATCCATGCATTTAACAAGCCCTCCAAGTGACTCTGATGCAAGCTTGACAAATCTATAATAACTAAATTTGGTTTGTTTTTAAAAAAAGAGATAATTTAAGAACAAGTAAAATGATACTATGAACTAAATATAGGATTGTTGAAGTAGTAAGCTAAACATACACACACATGTACATGTGACAAGTGTGACCCAAGTTTCAGAAATCCCCATAGGGTTGAGAGGCTGTTAAGCTCACATTTAATCAGAGGCAGCAAAAGTCATCCATCTCTTTCATTGACCCTACTACTTTTGCTGCCCTGCCAAGGGGGAAAGTGTTCCCAAGAGAAATCTCATGGCTCCTGATGACAAGGTTCTTTCTTTTCTTTTCTTTACACCATGACCCTCCTCTCCCCAGGCACATGTGATGTCTCTGAAGGGGCTGACACCAGGCCCCAAAACACTGCTCTGTTGGGACAGTCTCAAGTCCCCAGGCTCAGTCCAGCTGGTTCTATGAGAAGGTCCTACCACTCCTCCTTTCAGTCCTTTCTTTGAGGGTCACAGTCTTCCACTCCCTTTCCGTTGGGTTTCTGAACACTGTGTGAAGCAAGAGGTATGTTTGGACATCTGTGTTGATCAGTATCCCTGAACATGACAAAATGGTTTAAAAGCTCTCAGAATATTTTCCAACAGTCAGGAAACTGACCTGTCTAGACTTCATGGGGGTCTTGTAGTCAGTGTACGGTGTAGGGTGTAGAGTGGTATTGTCTAATCTCACGTGCTAGCCTTAACTAGCCTTAAATGATCTTCCAGACATATTCATCCATTCATCTGTCCATCCATCCAAAAACACACATAGGCACATGCACAGAAAATACCAGTCTTTTAAAATATCAGTATGTATAAATATGTCAGAACATAAAAAAACCCAAATTCTATAAAATATGACTCAAAAATATGATTTTTATGTGCTATAAAATATGGCTACCCATCACCAAGGACTAAATGAAACTTTAGTAAGCTGAAGGTAATGTACATATCCCCGCTTCGATCCAGTGTTAATGTCCCCCTCCCATTTTCTGTCACCTCAGTCTATATTTTTGCTTATATACTCTTCAGTGGCTACACAAATCTTTTTTTGAAAGGAACACTTCAAAGACTTTTATACTCACCACTGAAAATGTTGTCTCTCTGCAATAGGTCAAATGTCAGACCAAGAGTAGAAATGACTACACCCTCCCAACTTTACCTACTGCTGTTATTATTTATTAGGAGCTTTATTCACTTTCAAGGTGTCGTATGTTACAGGCCAGCTGCAGCTGCCACTCTCTTAAAAGGACTTGTCTCTCTCTGTATGATTTTTCCTTGCTTCTCTAGTCTGGGGGTTGTGTAGACTGACTTTTTAGTAGGAAGAGAACAAGTCCGAGGTAGTCTGCAAGCAACGCTGAGGTCCCTGGAAAGCCTCCCTCAATGTGCAGGAGATATTTACTTGTTATTTTCTGGGGAACCCTATCAAACTCCCCTTGGCAGTAGCTGTTTAACATTTTTCCATTTAACAATTTCAGGCCCACTGTGTGTGGTCTTCACTTGGCTTAGAGATAGGTGAATTTTTAAAAGTATGCAGGATTTGATGAATGAGCTAATTGGAGATGGATAGTTACCATACAGATAATCCTGAAAATATTTCACTATTGTAAAGTATGTGTTTCTAAAAGTATTATGTTGTAAATCTGCCAACCTGATTTCTTATTTTTGCTATTAAATGGTATCAGGCAAAGAGCCTGAAGTGAATTTGTCATATAGAACAAGCTTGACCTTAATAGCTGCTCTCATGCCCTTATTATCCACAGTTTCCTGGTTTCTAGATCCCTGACCAAGGGGATATTATATTATCAACTCATTCAGATCACACTGCTAAGACTGGGATGCCAAATAGGCTTCAACTCCTGTGCCAACTTTGATTAGCCTGGAGAGGCTGCCAGCAGCACTGTGTTGAGGATTCTAACTCCAGACTCTGTGAGAAAGCATGCTACGTAGATTGGTAACATCCAGCATAGATTGGGAGCATGCCAAGAAACTTGCCTAGAACTTGCCATCCCTGTGTTAAGAATTTAACAGATTATGGGGCGCCTGGGTGGCTTGGTCGGTTGAGCATCTAACTCTTGATTTCAGCTCAGGTCATGATCTCATAGTTCTTGGGTTTGAGCCCTGCATCTGACTGTGTGCTGACAGCCCAGAGCCTGCTTGGGATTCTCTCTACCCCCACCTCTGCCCCTGCCCCACCCCTGCACACACATACTCCCACTTTCTCTCTCAAAATAAATAAACATTTAAAAATTTTTTAACATATTATGGGATATTTGCACATTAGAAGAGGAATGTGAAAGCAACAACAGTTTATTAAAATGCTGGTGATTGGGGCGCCTGGATGGCTCAGTTATTTGGGCGTCCAACTTCAGCTCAGGTCAAGATGGCTTGTGGGTTCAGGCCCAGTGTCGGACCCTGTGCTGACAGCTCAGAGCCTAGAGCCTGCTTCATATTCTGTCTCTCTCTCTGCCCCTCCCCTGATACCAATCTGTCTCTGTCTCTCTCTCTCAAAAATAAATAAACATTTTAAAAAATAAAAAAATAAATAAAATGCTGATGATCAATGGAGATTCAGACATTTGTAGGAGATAAGAGAGACATATATTTGGGGGAAGCCATAGAAAGAGAGCAGGAGACAATGAAAGGGAGATCTGTTCCAAGAGAGACTCAGTTTGAAAGACTGCAGAAAAGTACTAACCTTAGTGTTACAAACTACCATTTTATGGACCTAATATTAAGTCTGAATTTTATTTAAATATATAAAATGTGCCCAAGGTGCTGTGCTTTCTTTTGCTGCTAATATGGTTTCCATATAACATTAGCAACAACTTTCCATGCTTCACATTACTCTCCTTGGTCTGCTGCTTATTTTATTCTCTGTGATATGAGCTAAGGAGCTTGAGAAGGTGAGCCGATGGAAGGCACAGATGGAGCATATGTTTTTTTCCTACTAGATCAAACACACCCTAAGCATTTGATGAACAACAACCAACCCAACTGCTGCCACCACCGTAGACACAAACTTTTCCCCTCTATGGGGTAAGTAGTAAGCTCCTCACTCTGCAGCACTGCAAAGACCAAATTCTTTCAGTGCCTTAGGTGTGTATGTTCAAACGGAAAACAGCAGCCACCAAATCCACTATGGAGAGATGAAGCAGAGGTGGGCTGGTAAAAGGACTTCCTTAACAGAGTTAACATATTTTGAGAGCACAATGATTTAAAAAAGAAAAAAAAAGACTCAAAATTTGGAGTGAGGAGACCTGCTGTGCCCTTTAGTTAACCAGGAACATGGTCATTTTAACCTATTTTACAGTTTCCTAAACCGTAAAACAGAGACACAACAAGCCCCAATTTACAACCAAATCATTGCCGGCTGACAATCAAGAGGAGCCATCATGAATTGAACCCTGAGTTCCTACAAGCACAATGTTATTTCTTATCACAAAAATTATGCAATTGATCACATACAGTAGAACAAGCAAATTCAAATATAGTTACAGGCTTTTATTAAATATGTAAAACCGTACAGCCCTAAAAATTTCATAGCAAATGCTCCATTTGAGAGATTTTTCTGCATGGCTTAGACTTTTTGCAGCTTATCAAAATATATGGTTTATGAGGACAATTTTCCTAAGGAATCACCCTATGGAAAACAAAGGATTTCTTCACTCCTCCAAAGACAAACATAACACATTGAAAATTAGGGTTATCTGTCTTGCAAATATTCATTTCCGATTTTATGTGCATGGATGATTCTGAAGGTCTTTGAGTGGAAAATGCTTCTAATAGTGTTGCCTTCTTCCTCCCTTTCAGAGGAGAATCTGTTGCTGAGCTCTATAACCAAGATTCTAACACTTCCAGTCTGTCTGTATCTAGATTTTAACTTGCAGCTTGGTCTGTGTTGTCGGGCCAATGCAATGTCTTTGGCACTTAGTCCCCAGCCTTTCACTGGTTTATTTTATTTTATTTTATTTATTTTATTTATTTTTAATTTTATTTATTTTTTATTTTATCTAATTTATTTATTTTATTTTTCTTATTTTCTTATTTTAATTTAATTTAATTAATTTATTTTATTTTAATTTTATTTATTTTATTTTATGTTTATTTATTTATTTATAGGAGAGAGAGTGTGTGCATGTGGGAGAAGCAGAGAGAGAGGGAGAGAGAATCCTAACCAGGCTCTGTGCTGTCAGGGTGGGGCCCAACACAGGGCTTGATCCCACGAACTGTGAGATCATGACCTGAGCCAAAATCAAGAATCAGATGCTCAACTGACTGAGCCATTCAGGTGCCCTCACTGGCTTTTTATATTAGCTTTGGTCACTGTGGTAAAGTTATTCCCAGTAATAAAATTCATTAAAGTAAGGATCAAAAGTCAAAACATTTCAAATTGTGGGTGAAAAACTACATGAAAGTGCTTAATAAAACATAAAAGGCTTTATTTTATTATTATTTTTTCAGGTTTATGAGGTTTGCTTTTTTTTTATTCTCAAGTTAGTTAACACACAGTCTTGGCTTCACGAGTAGATTCTAGCAATTCATCACTTACATATAATATCCAGTGCTCTTACTTTTTTATATTTATTTTTTTTAGTAATCTCTAAACCCAACATGGGGCTTGAATTCATGACCCTGAGATCAAGAGTCACATGTGCTACTAACTGAGCCAGGCAGGCCCCCCCTAAAATATAGAATACTTTGTAAACTGAAAATAGCCAAGCAAATATTATATAGTATACCTTATCTGAAGTAATGCATAAGCTCACAAGAGCAGAAGCTTTAGTCAAGATGAAAGACAATGAACCAGAGGGGGGATAGTGAGCCAGAAAAGCTTGGGAAGAAAGGTTGGAAGCTTCCTTGTAAACTTGCCCACCACAGAGGGGGTCTCCTAATACTCTCTTAGGCCACTTGCTAGTTCCTGTGTCAGAGCTGCTTGCTTGGGTCAGCTAAGCTTGAACCCTTCTCCTCTGGCAGCTTTCCAAATTCCAACTTTTCCAGACAACCTGAGAATGTTTCCCTAACTCCTGCTCTGGAGGAGAAAATTGCTTCTATTTGTCTTCACTTCCCATCTTTTCACTTAGGTCCTTGACCCCATGTTGACCCCAACTGGACCAGTCGTTCAGTTTTTCAAAGAAATGGTGTCTTCAAAGAATCAAAGAAAAAGAGGCTTTAATAAGCAGTCTGCAGTGAAATGTGACTCTCCCAGGTCAGTGGAAATGAATGAGAGATGCCATCGCTCAGCCGGTTTTAGGCTGAGCTCCAGAACTCTGGCAGTTCCCAGGAAGCCACTGCCCCCTGGTGTCTCAGCGTTGGCCAGGAATTACCCCATGATGGGGAAGAACATGTGGCAAAAATCTGTAAAAGATTATTGGTGGCCTATTTCTGGCTCTTAGATTGGTTCAAATAAGATTTCCTTTCAACTTTTAAATTATAATCTTTCTGCCTTTCCCTGAATTTTTTAAAGGCATATTTTGTTATAATTATCAAAGGAGTATATACTTCTTAAGGAAAAATTCATATAAAATTCATTTTGTTAACGTTTTGATGTTTTTCTTCCATGTTTTTTTCTTTATCCATACAAGGAAACCTAATTTTACTTAGGAGTAGAAAAAAAAGCCACAGAACTATGAAATCTAATTTTATCATAAATGTTATATAAACATGATCTCTTCTCCACAACAAGAAAATCAACTTTTGAATTTGCTAGAGTACTAAGAAACAGCTGGCCTTTTTCTATCAAAAAATATAAGACATAAAGGTTCTTTAGATCACAGAACCTTATAAAATTTGCCTGTAATTTCAATTCTATGAATTACGAATACTACAGTGATTACGACTATTAGACACATTAAATTGAATATTATCTCATCTTTAAGACAGAAAAATAAAATTCTCTGCTCTAAAGATGGCCTGTGGAATTAGGAGATTTCATATTCTAAATAATCCAGTCATTGGCAACTGCTTTTAAGAGCAACGTATCAGATTTCTAAATGTTGTATAGATAACGTTGCTTCCTCCCCACTTTGTAGAATATAGAAATAAAGGCTTACATCTGGTCATGCAGGGAGGAGCTGAGAAGGTCATTTGTTTCTCCAACTTCCTTTTCTTCTGTATCTTAATGGTTGTCTGTATCATCTAGATGTGCATACAATGCAATATAAATATGGACATATGATGTCAGGGAGAGTCTGTAGCCAAGAACTGGAAAGGACTGAGAAGTTTAATGTAGCTTTAGCTGCTTTATCTGATCCTTTATTGTCTTTGGAGACCTTGTGGCTAAGAGGATATTTCAAAGGAGCCCTGTTTTTTTGACCCACAAATCATCTTAATTCTACAGGAATAGACACCTACTTCCTGTATATCATTTTTAAAAAATGTATATAGACATTTTATCATTTTTCAATACAGAAAAATAAAACTTCCTCCTATAAAGATGACCTGTGGGAATTATGTAATTTGGTTATTTAAATGAACTAGTCATTGGTGATTGCAAATGGCCGTTATTAAGCATACATGCAAAATAATAATGCATAAACTTGAACAACTTTACCAAAAAGATGACTGAATATTAAACTGTCATTTATAATATCCCAAAGTCTCTGATCATTGTTATTATACATTTCTATTTGTTAACACATTTGCAATCTATGCCCTGTTTTTTTGTGCTCTATTTTCTAAATCTATTTTTATTATTTGAAATATATTCACATCCAGGTCATGGTGAAACATAGATATCCAGTATATTTTAGTGGGATTTGCATTTTAGACTAGTCTATAGAGATGACCTGAAGGATCCAGAGATGTATTTGACCAGCTTTTTACAAAAGCAGCAATATAGGGTGCTCTATTCTAGGGCACATGAAGGCAGTGTAAAAGGTGGAGCCACATTTCTCTAGGAGCTGAGGACACAGAAGGCCAACCAGGCCACAGGTACCTGGATGATGTTCATAGCTTTAATCTTTCTGGCTTGTGGTTTCTCTTACCATTTCAGTTGAGCACCTACACTCTGATAGAGACTGTTAGAATTCTTCCTGCCCCAAGGAAATGTGGCAGTTATACTTCCCATCTATCTATTCTAGCTCTCTGCCAGCTTTGCCTGCTCCCAAAGGAGAGGGGGGAAATTATAAAGCTGAAAGCTAATGCCAAGCTAGGATTTGGTGATAATTATTATCTTGATCTCCACCTATCAGACCCAGAGAGACAATGTCATTTTGAGTATTGCTCTTCAGTTTTTTCATCTGTGAAATGAGAACATTGGATCGGTTATATACCTAACCCTACCCCCGTTCAAACACTAGGAGTCTGTATGTTATACCTGGGCTTCATATACAGCAAAATGTTTGGTTTAGCCAACAGGGGAAAAAAACCTCAGTGTGTCAAAATAACTTTATATGTTAAAAAACAAATAAGAAAAACAAAGTGCTGGGTCACCTAATTGGCTGTAAGTTGACCATCTCTCTTTTTATTTTCTTAAATAGTTTATTATCAGGTTGTTTTCCATATAACACCCCGTGCTCATCCCAACAAGTGCCCTCCCCCATGCTCATCACCCCCTTTCCCCTCTCCCCCACCCCCATCAGCCCTCAGTTTGTTCTCAGCATTCAAGAGTCTCTCATGGTTTGCCTCCCTCCCTCTCCCCAACTATTTTTCCCCTTCTTCTCCCCCATGGCCCTCCGTTAAGTTCCTCCTAATCCTCCTATACGTGCAAACATATGGTAGCTGTCCTTCTCTGCCTGACTTATTTCGCTCAGCATAACACCCTCAAGTTCCATCCATGTTGCTACACATGGCCAGATTTCATTCTTTCTCATTGCCATGTAGTGTTCACTATATAAATATTACCACATCTTCTTGATCCATTTGTCAGTTGATGGACACTCAGGCTCTTTCCATGTTTTGGCTATTGTTGACAGTGTTGCTATGAACATTGGTGTACAGGGGTACATGTGCCCCTATGCATCAGCACTCCTGTATCCCTTGGGTAAATTCCTAGCAATGCTATTGCTGGGTCATAGGGGAGTTCTATTGTTACTTTTTTGAGGAACCTCCATACTGTTTTCCAGAGGGTCTGCACCAGTTTACATTCCCACCAACAGTGTAGGAGGGTGCCCATTTCTCCACATCCTCACCAGCATCTAGAGTCTCCTCATTTGTTCATTTTAGCCACTCTGACTGGTGTGAGGTGGTATCTCAGTGTGGTTTTGATTTCTATTTCCCTGATGAGGAGGGGTGCTGAGCATCGTTTGATGTGTCTGTTGGCCATCTGGATGTCCTCTTTGGAGAAGTGTCTGTTCGTGTCTTCTGCTCATTTCTTCACTGGATTGTTTTCAGTTTGTTAGCTCTTCCTGATGGATAGACCCTGTAATTATTATATAATGCCCTTCTTCAACCCTTGTTACTGCCTTTAGTTTAAAGTCCAGCTTATCTGATATAAGTATAGCTACTCCAGCTTTCCTTTCACTTCCAGTAGCATGATATATATTTCTCTATCCCCTTACTTTCTATCTGAACATGTCCTCAGGTCTAAAATGAGTTTCTTGTAGACAGCAAATAGATGGATTTTGTTTTTTTATCCATTCTGCTACCCTATGTCTTTTGATTGGAGCATTCAGCCCATTTACATTCAATGTTATTATTGAAAAATATGGGTTAGAGTCATCGTGTCCTTTGTGGGATTTATGCCTGTGGTGGTGTCTCTGGTATCTTGCATTCCTTGCAACATTTCCCTCAGAGAGTCCCCCTCAGGATTTCTTGTAGGGCTGGTTTAGTGGTGACAAATGCTTTCAATTTTTGTTTATTTGGAAAGACTTTTATCTCTCCTTCTATCTGAATGACAGGCTTGCTGGATAAAGGATTCTTGGCTGCATAATTTTTCTGTTCATCACATTGAAGATTTCCTGCCATTCCTTTCTGGCCTGCCAAGTTTCAGCAGATAGGTCTGTCACTACTCTGATAGGTTTCCCTTTGTATATTAGGGCCCTTATCTCCCTAACTGCTTTGAAAATTCTCTCTTTGTCCTTATATTTTGCCAGTTTCACTATGATATGTCGTGCAGAAGATCGATTCAAGTTACGTCTGAGGGGAGTTCTCTGTGCCTCTTGGATTTCAATGTCTATTTCCTCCCCCAGATTGGGGAAGTTCTCTAGCATCTGACTCTCGATTTCAACTCCGGTCATGATCTCATGGTCATGGGATCAAGCCCAGAGTCAGGCTCTGAACTGAGAGCTGGGCCTGCTTGGGATTCTCTCTCACTCTCTCTCTGCCCGTCCCCTGCTTCCAGTCCCCCCCCCCAAAATAAATAAAGAAACATTTTTTAAAAAGAAAAACAAAGTGCTCTTCTAAAAATAAGTGTTATTCAGCAAATCTTCCAATGAACCAGAACACAGATCCTCGTATTTCAAGGCTCACTGTCTGGGAGAATGTGCCTTCAGAACCTACTGAGAAAGTGGCTTATCCCTGAAGGCTGAATGAGAATAATTTATGTTTAACTGTTCAACCTGCTTTGCTGTCCAAATTTCGGGCTCTCCTATTCAAAATACTCTTGCCATCCTAAATTTGGCCATAGAATGCAAAAGCCAACAGAATGGAACTGACTTTAGCTAGTAGGGAGCCCACAGTACTTTTAAAGTACCTACTGTGTGCCAGGCAGGGACTGTAGTAAAGAACATAACAAATATGGGTCCAAACCTCAGAGAACTTACAGTCTATAGCAGACATCAAATTCTGGGTTTCCAGAAGTCAGAGTTGCTCTGCTTTTCAAAGAAATTTAAAAGAGTGATCCTATAGATTTTGCAGGGACAGGGGTATGTTTTATTCATCATTGTATACCCAGTGCTCAGCCTGTAATAGATATCCACAAATGTTCATGGCATACATGAGTGAATGATCAGATATAAAGTGGATACTTAAAAAACTTAAATCAAGTTTAAGGTATGGTCCTAGAATTGCTCGAGATCACCTGGGCATTCAGTGCTGTTCTCTGTAACATAGGAACACAAATGAAATTCATTGTTGGGGGACACCTGAGTAGCTCACTTGGTTAAGCACCCCATTCTTGATTTCGGCTCACAGTCTAAAAATTGGAACCCACACCAGGCTTTGTGCTGAGCATGGAGCCTGCTTGAGATTCTCTCTCTCCCTCTGCCCCTCCCCCACTTTCACGCTCACTCTCTCTTTCAAAATACATACGTGAATACATAGTAGAAGGAAAGAAAGAAAGAAAGAAAGAAAGAAAGAAAGAAAGAAAGAAAGAAAGAAAGAAAGAAAGAAAGGAAGGAAGGAAGGAAGGAAGGAAGGAAGGAAGGAAGAAAGAAAGAAAGAGAAAGAAAGAAAGGAGGAAGGAAGGAAGGAAGGAAGGAAAGGAGGGAGGGAGGGAGGAAGGAAGGAAGGAAAGAGAGAGAAAGAAGGAAAAGAAAGAAATTAACTCACTGTTAGGCAAAAGTGAAAACCCATTTCTCTTGAGGTGTGTGGTTGTGTGTTTGAGTTTTCTTGCCTATTTGAAGGGAAGGAAGGAAATTAAGGGGATGTTAGTGGTTTTGTTGTCATTATTTTGTGAGACCTCCTAAGAATTCATTCGTTCAATCAACAAATGTGCCCTGTACTAGGCACTGTCCTGAGCACTAAAGATACCATGATCATGATGAGTAAGACTGGAAAGATCTCTATTCTCTGGGAGCTTCTATTCTAGAACTCTCCAAAGACAGTTGTACTATTCTTTTCACCACTTACTTTAGGTGACTATAATTAGTACATATCACTTTTATAATCAGAATATTTTTAGGACGGGAAAGGGGGAATTATTTAATAAAGGGCAGATAGAAATCTGAATTTGTAATACAACTCTGAGCCTATATGGGACAGCCCTGCTTCTATTACACAACAATGGCAGTGAAAAGAAGACCAGGTACTCATTTGCCACAAAAAGTGCATAGATAGGTCCAACCTTTTCAGAGAGAAATTTTGCAGCCTCTTTCAATATTTTTTTAAGTAGGCTCTACCACCAATGTGGGGCTTGAACTCATAACCCAAAGAACAAGAGTCACATGTTCTACCAAGTGAGCCAGGCAGACACCCCTCTTTCAATATTTTAAATGTCTGTCTTCTAACCAAGTAATTCCAACCTTATGAGTTTATCCTACAAAATGCTTGCACAAATAAAGTAGGATACATGTGCAAAGATGGTACTACATACATGATTTTTGAAGGTAGAAAATGACAACCTAAATGTTCATCACCAGGGAATTGCATAAATAAACTATGGTATGCCCATATAATAGAGTGCAATGAAATAGATCTATATGTAGTGACTTGGGAAAATACATAGCATATATTCTTACAGGACCAGGGAGAAGTAAAAAAGCCATGTTAGCTTTTTTTAAAGGTACAGTTTTCTATAAAATAGCCAACATTTCAAGTCTGCTAGGCACCTTACATGTATTATTGAATTTACTCTTTACAACAAAACTGTGAAATAGGTACTATTTACTGTCCTCACTTTACAGATGGAGGAACAGAGTTTCCATGAATGTATATATGTGACTTTGAGCTCATGTGCTTTGTCACTGCTACATCCAGGAACCAATTCTTCCTTTAATTAGACTAATTTAAGTTGGGATTTTTCCACTTTCAACCAAGAAAATTCTAATAAACAATCCAAATATAACTCAACAGAGACTAGATAAATAATAGCACACCCCTATTATTTAAAAGAATACCATGTAGCTTTTAAAACAAAGAAACTACATATATTAATACAAAAACAACCTAAAAGAAAAGCAAGTTTATAGGAGTTATACATATCTATATATAGAGAGAGATATTTGTTTTATAATAATAGACAAAGATTTATACATAAAAGCATGGAAGTATAGTTCAATGTCATAAAAACAATACTGTAATGAAATTCTTATAATACATTTACACTTTTGAATCTACTTTGAAATATCATTATTAACAGTTCTTACTGACTATGAAAGCCTTCCACTTCATTGTAGTCGGAGTGGACAGGAGAGGAGAATGAGACTAAAATGGGGAGATCCTTTTACTTCCCACACTTCCAAAGTGCTTAAATGTATTAGTCAAAGGCTTCATATGATAACAACCCAATTCAAACTGCTATAAGCAAAAAAAAAAAAAAAAATTCCACCCCAACACACTTTTTAAAAATGAATGGACAGCAGGCCAGCTCACAGAATCAAAGGAAAAGCTGACCCACTAAGCCTAAGCTATGGCAAAACAGGAAACAGGACACCCAAGCCCTGGAAACAGAATGTTGACTTTCACCAAGACGCACTGGGTCTTCTGTCTCCATTTCCCTCAGCATGTTGGCCTCATGCTCTCCTATTACAGTCTTTCTCCATAGTGAGGGGTCACAGTTTCCAGCAGATTCCAGGAGCACAGCCTCTCAATCTCACCACCTAAAAGGAAGAGGGCTCTTCCCTGAAGATGGATTCTGAACAGTCACAAACCCACTGCAGACCAACCCTGTGATTAGTGTAGTAGGAATTATGACAGATAATCACTGGTCTAATTTGGAACAAGTGCTCACCCTTCAATCTACCTCTAGAGTCAGGGATATGGTTATCATGTAAGAAGGCAGCAACTCCTTTCAGACAGAAGTTAGGAGCAGAGTGGAAAAGGAGAGTGGAAGGCAGAAGCAATACTACTTTAGGGCAGAGGAAGGAAAAGTTGCTGGGTACACCAAATGACTAGTGTGTACTACATGAGCATAAACTTCTCATTTAAAAAGTTTAGGGGCACTTGGGAGGCTCAGTAGGTTAAGCAGCCAACTTCAGCTCATGGTTCATGAGTTCGAGCCCCACATCAGGCTCTGTGCTGACAGCTCAGAGCCTCGAGCCTGCTTCGAATTTTGTGTGTGTCTCTCTCTCTGCCCTTCCCCCACTCTCACTGTCTCTCTCTGTCTCTCAAATCTGAATAAACATTAAAAAAAATTCTTTTTAGGGGTGCCTGGGTGGCTCAGTCAGTAGAGCATCTGACTCAGTCTCAGAGTCATGAGTTCAAGCCCCTAGTTAGAAATTTGGTGTGGAACCTACTTAAAAAAAATTTTTTAAAGCTATTCTCATCTTGTGTATGTGTGTATATATACATACATGCACACACACACACATATATTTCAAGAGACAAGGATGTATGTACAACAATATTCTGTGAAACAGTTTTATAATCATTAAAAGTTGCAAACAACCTACAGTTAGCATCTATCGATTTTTTCCCTCTTAGATTTCCCCCTTTTTTCCCTCTGGGAAACAATGGACCCAATGTCCCATCTCAGCTTAACTAATCCTACATCACCTTACTTCTTCTGAAGGGTGGATGCATAATCTAACATGAACAAATCAGGGTCTTTGTCCAGGAAAGAGTCATTTTCTTTTCAGGTAGTAAGATTGTTGGGGCTGTGACTCCAGGAGATATTTTCACCTGGAACTGGTAAAAAAGAATTACTTCTTGTTAGGTCAAGAAGTTGCTAGGATAGAATCTGGAACTTCCAATTTTGTCTCTCACACGGGAGATGAAGCTAGTCTATGAAGAATAAACCTGCTTATACTAAAATAAACAGAGATGAGACATGAAGAGATGGCGATTTCTGGTTCATTAGGGTCTCTGGTTGCAGGCACCTCTGAAGCTAACATCACCCCCGCTCTTCTGCAAATATGACTAAATGGGCCATTTAACTCCCTCTTTAGCTAAGGCTAGTTTGAGTTGGGATTCTTCCAATTTCAACCAAGAGAATCCTAATAAACAAGCTGAATACATATCAATAGAAGCTGGATAACTTATGGCACAATAATAAAATACTATGCAGCTTTTTAAAAGAACACTATTGACATTGAAAAAAACAACATAAGGAGAAAAGCAAGTTTATGGGACAGGGGTATGCATGTCTGTGTTTCTGTGTCTGTAAGATTTGATATACACTTACATACTTAGGGAGACTGAAAAGGAGACTATGTTCCAAAAGGTTAATATTGGTTACCTCTGGAGGCTATATGGGCATGACTTTCACTTTTTAAATGTACTTTAAATATACTTAATTTTCTAAGGAGTATATACTACTTTAATAAAGATGTTAAGCCAAAAATAACTACAGAACATTAATTGTAGCCCATTTATATTATAGAATTTCCCCACTATATTGTCTCTTTTCCACATAAAAACCAGGACTGGGAATTTAGAGACCCATGTCTCTATTCCAGACTTTGAATGTGTTCTATAATGTTGGGCAAGTTGATTTGCCTCTGTGGGCCTCAGTATCTTTCTAAGAGAGGTACTTGAAATAACAGCAGCTACTATTTCATTGGTTTCTATGTCCTAGCACTGTGCTAAGCAGTTTCCTTTCCACAGCTCCACGAGTTGAACATTANGAAAGAGCCTAAGTGTCCATCAACTGACAAATGGATCAAGAAGATGTGGTTTATCTATACAATGGAATACTACATGGCAATGAGAAAGAATGAAATCTGGCCATGTGTAGCAACATGGATGGAACTAGAGGGTGTTATGCTGAGCGAAATAAGTCAGGCAGAGAAGGACAGATACCATATGTTTGTACATATAGGAGGATTAGGAGGAACTTAACGCAGGACCATGAGGGAGAAGAAGGGGAAAAATAGTTGGGGAGAGGGAGGGAGGCAAACCATGAGAGACTCTTGAATGCTGAGAACAAACTGAGGGCTGATGTGGGTGGGGAGGAGGGGGAGGGAGGTGATGGGCATGGAGGAGGGCACTTGTTGGGATGAGCACTGAGTGTTATATGGAAACCAACTTGACAATAAACAAATAAAAAAACTGAAAAATGTAAGTGATGTTTATAAAGAAATAAGATTATGGAGAATAGAAAATATGAAGAGAAACAAAAAATTACTATCATACCCATTGAAAATATGCTGAATGAGTGGGTGAGTAGTCTTCATGTATACATCCCAATTGGTGTATGCTTCACCAAAGACTTCATCAAAATAAAAAACATGCTGAAAAAGAAAAAAGGAAAAAAAAAAAAAAAAGAAACCTGAAGTATAAGTGCCGGAATCAGAATCCAAGTTCAGGTTTAGCTGACCCCAAAAGCCATATTCTTTCCACCACATACTCTCAGCTACCTCTTGCTTCATGGCTCATGGTTTCCTGGTGCTAGAAAGCACTTACACCCAGGACTTGACTCAAAATCCTCTACTTGGAAACATCATTTGAAAGTAACCGCCCATCACTTTTGTTATTGCTAATGTCTATTCTTTATATTGTATCAACNAGGGCACTGAACGAGGTTGACAACACCCCTGGTGTCTACTCACTAGAGGTCAGTAGTGCCCACCCTTCTATTCTAACACCAGGCATATTGCCAGATGTCCCCTGAAGGAAAAATTACCCCGGGAGTTGAGACCCACTGCTCTAAAAGGAGGGAAAAGCCTTCTTTCTACATTAACCCTGATGGGCAGCTATTGAAAGGAGACATTGAATCTAGTAAATGGTTCTACCTGCATGACTCCACTTTATCAGCTCCGGCTAAAATCAGCTCCAAGTGTCTCACTGTTATTTGCTTGTGTAGAACAATGTGTCAGTTACACATACATTAACTATGTAGGTTTGGGGGAAGAGAAAATAGCATAAATCTGGCCCTCTCAACAATGACTTCACTTCTCCCTTACAAAATTCACCTTTGCCTTAAAGGAAGAGTCACCAGTTGCCTGCTAAGAATGGGTATTCAACAGAGAACAACAGTACTTGAATACAATGCTGATTTTATTCCAGATAAAGAAAGCAAGACACAAGTCACCTGGGCAATAAACTTAAGCGGCAAAAGCAAAGAAACAAGGATTTTTTTTGTGTGTGTTTGTTTTAATTATCAATCTCTGCACATAGCTCTCTTCCACACCTCCTCTCAGAAAATGTGGGCTAACAAATCCCATGCAAAGGAACATAGGAAAGAGAAAAAGGGAAAATGGAATTCATCTAGCATACTGTTGAAGGTGGTTTCTCCAAGTTCTCTTCTATAAACTGCTCCATCAACACGGTCCACTCCGGATTATTTTAATGTCATGACCACTTTCCCTGCAAATTGAATAACCGTAAAGACACATTTACTACCTACCTACTGTTGCACATGAATTTAGCCTCAGTCCTTCCATCTTGACCCAGAGTTTGCCTTCTGGGCCTACACTCAGAGAGCTACATGACTATCCTCAGGTGCAAGGAAAAGGGTAAAAAGACAAGGGTTAATGTTACCTATTAATGGTTATTTATGACACAGTTTGCATACTTTGTCCTTGAGATAATGGCTATTCACTTGAAACTCCCCTACAACCCTAAACCTTGCCTTCAAAATAACAAATGTTTTCCTACATCCCAGGATAAGGGCCGCTCTCTTTATCACTTTGTAGTCTTTTTACAATAACTGCTCAATTCTGTTTCTGTACTGCCCAATTGCCTGCTTGCTTGTTATAAAAAGCCCTAAGTCCTTGGACTCGGGGCCGCAAATGTAGAGTTCTGTGTTAATTCTGTGCGGTCCTGGCCAGTAATAAAGACTCCCCTTAATTCGGCTTCAGTGGTCTCGGTTGGTCTCTGCATCTCTTGGCATAATACTACCATACTGAAACTGTCACGCTCTTTGGACCAAAGAGACCCATGTCATTATACATTAGATTCTAAGGTGATGCTTACTTAATCTTCTAAAGCTAAATCTGGTAAACAATAGGGCCCCAATTCTGCCATTTTTCCCTAACCTTAAGGCACAGGGCACTAACCTCAAAAAAAAAAAAAACACTGTGAGAAGACCTAGATAACTCACTGAAGACTGACATCAGAGAAAGAGCCCTGAAATACAAAGCAGCATACCTTGTCATGGTGTGATACTTTGTACGCGATTCCTACTCACAGTAGACAATAAGCTAAGTTAGAGTAAGACAAGATGGAGTCTCAGTGGCCAATGTGAACACCCGTATTAGTTGTTTGTCAGAGTTTAGGACTTAGAGTGTGCCTTATACGCATTAGCTGTGTGACCAACAGATAAGTAAAATTATTTGAAAACATCCACAGGAAGACCAGTGAGACCAAGTGGACTGAGTGCTTGTGGCAAAGACTCTTGAGTATAACCGTTACACCCAACTAAATGGACCCTTAAATGAAGGAGCTGTCTAGCAGACATTTGAAGGCTGATTGGCCACCCAAGCTATAGGTGTAAAGATTCTGTGTCAAGACAGATGGTGCTGGAGGCTCTGTCAGCACAGAAGGTGACCTGACTGAAATCCAGGCCAAAGTTTATCTTGGGACCAACGACTGGACAGGTGCGTCACTGCTCACATTGTGACATCTCCTTCCTGGATCCTCTTCAGAGTGGTTCATTAATTCCCTCCACTAATTTTCTTCTGTGACTACCTTGTGTGATAAAGTGTGTGATAAACCGAGTAATTCATGAATTTAATATTGGCACTACCTGGTTCTTTGAAATGTGTCTTAATCCTGTGATTCTCCCTGCTTCATACCTACAGGAGAAGTCACAGTCACCTATGGGTTACATGAAGGGCATCAGGTGTAATACACTACTTAGCATTCGACTAGGGAGAATTATTACCCAGTAATAATTCAACCCAACTAGTATTGCAGGTTGTACAGGTTACCTGCACATGCCCCTTGAATTTTAAAGAATATTTAACATTTCATAGAGTTTAACCATTAATACACTCTTAATTTGGGGAAACTGCCCATCCATGGATAGTAACATAACCTGATTACCAGATGTAGAATTGGTTAATCAAAATGACACTCTCTAACTTTGACCTGGAAAATGCAAGGAAGGATTGTCCTTTTAAGTGTCAGTCTGAAAACAGAATTACTATGTCACATTTGATTCTTACATCCAAGAAAAGAGTCACTACTTCCTAAGTAATCAAAAATCAAGAAAAGGACTAGTCTATACTGTACAATTATGTTACCTGATTTTCATGCACAGAGTACACTCATTAGGATAAGTGGACATGTCACTTCCACACACAGGGCTAAAGTCTCTGGGACATCCTGGTAATTTATACTGATTGCAGTTTGGCTAGAAAAGAAAAAGGAAGACAGAAATTACAGAACTGAGACATCCTCATCACAAAACAGTTGGGGGACAAAGTCCTAAGGCTCCTAGATTTCCTAGAAATACCCTACAAAATATTTCTATTTTCCACACACACAAAAGATTTTTCTAATGCAAAAATCAGATGCGACATTGAAGCAATGGTTCAATACCTACTATATAAGATCTCAGCCAGGCTGATTTTGAAATGAAAGTCTAGGGGCATCTGGGTGGCTCAGTCAGTTAAGCATCCGACTTCGGCTCAGGTCATGATCTCATGATCCATGGGTTAAAGCCCCACGTTGGGATCTGTGCTAACAGCTCAGAGCCTGGAGCCTGCTTCAGATTTTGTGTCTCCCACTCTCTCTCTCTCTGCTGCTCCACCACTCATGCTATCCCTCTCAAAAATAAATTAATTTTAAAAAATTAAATGAAAGTCCAAGACAGGCCACCATACCCACTTTCCAACCCTCTAGCTTTATAATTGATACTTCACTACTGTCTCCACATGAACGTTGTTACATTCCACCTTAATCGTTTGGCATGATGTCAAGACAGACTCAGGAATCTAATCTTTTAGTCTGGATCTTTAAGTTACTGGCATTCAACCAACAGCAACAAAGAAAACAGCACTGGTGCTTAGGGGCTGTAATGGATTGAATTGTACCCACACAAAAAGTCACATTATTGGGAAAAGAGTCTTTGTATAGGGAATCAAGTCAAAATGAAGTCAGTAGAATGGGCCCCTTTTTATAAGGACACCCAGTAAAACCGGTGTCCTTATATTATAAAAACGGAAAATTTGGACAGAGTCACAGAGGGAACATCACATAAAGGCAAAGAATTTCCAAGGAACACCTAGGGCTACCAGACCCTAGGAGAAAGGCATGGAACAGATTCATCCTCACAGCCCTCAGGAGGAACCAATTCTACAGTATCCTAATTTAGGATTTCTAGCATCCAGAACTGAAAGACAATCAATTTCTGTTGTTTAACCCTATCAGTTTGTGGTACTTTATTATAGCAGCCCTCAGAAGCTGATACAGGGTCATGGAACTCAATCCTGTGATTTGATGGAATTGAGGCCAGGCAGGTAATACATCTTGCTCACAGGTGTCAGTCTCCAGCAGAACCACTACTAGACCTGGTCAGTGATCAGACTATGATGTGCAGAGTCTCACTTTAACAAAAGGCCCACTGTATTTGTGTTGTATATGTATACATTTAGTGGCAACTGGGTGGCTCAAGTCGGTTAAGTGAGGGAGGCTTATTTTGGCTCAGGCTATGATCTCGCGATTCATGACTTCAAGCCCCACATTGGGCTCTGCACTGACAGTGCAGAGCCTGCTTGGTATTCTCTCTCTCCTCCTCTCTCTCTGCCCCTCCCCCACTCCCTCTCTACCAAAATAAATACATAAATTTTAAAAAAGAGGCCTATCCCTACACATTTATGTTGTATGGTAGGTTTGATAGGAATCTTCCTTATATACATGCATATATATATATATACACTTTATATACATATACACTTTATATATATATTTACTTTTATATACATATGTATACACACACACACACACACACACACACACACTTGTTTTAGTAAATGGTGATCACTTTTCCTCACTTCAGAGTGAAAGATGTTACCTGTTTAGCACTCTGAATAAATGCAACACACATTTTTACTGATATTATCTGGATTTATAAAGACTTAAACAAGGCTGGCCATGGGCCAAACTCTGAAGTAAAAGAGGTTTTGTTGACCCTTTCCATCCTCTGTTCAGCCCTCATTGAGAAGCATGATATGCTGCCCAAGACTCACTAAAATGATGCCTTATAGGCTGCTCTCACAAGCAGAGTATATGCCCTCTTATCCACTGAGATTGAGATAAATGTTAGTTGGTCATTTAACTGATAAAGTCAATTAAGGAAAGGAAAGAAAAAAGTATATATCCTAAGCATTTTATCATAAAACATATAGATGAAAAACAAAATTGCCAATCTTTTGACGTAAGATGATGACTGGGCATGTAATCACCTGTAATGCTATTATAAGATAACTTTCCTTGTCACTAGGTATGACTATATGATTAAGTTAAGACCAATGGGATATAAACGGAATTATTGCATAGTAGCGTCTGGGAACCTCCTTTAAAAGAAAGCAGTGCTTATCTTNCCTTTCCTTTGCCCCCCCCCCCCCCCCCCCCCCAATTTTTTTTCTTTGTCCATCCCTCCATCCTGCTGCAGGGTGCATGGAGCTCTGATCTTTATTGTACAGACCAGGAGGATAAAGGCCACATTCTAGGATGGCAACAATGTGTGCTCCTATTTTGAACCTTTGTTACCTGCATCTGAATCTAATCCCAACTGATACAAGACATGAGAACTTTCCTTTGAATATTTCAACCACAGCTGATCTTTGAACAACATGGGTTTAAACGTATTTTCTCTTCCTTATGATTTCTTAATAACATTTTCTTTTCCCTAACTTACATGAAGATAAGAAGTTAAGATAAGGATGTAACATATAACATACAAAGTGTGTATTAATCAACTCTATGTTATCAGTTAAGCTTCTGGTCAACAGTAGACTATTAGTTAAATATGAGGGTCAAAAATTATGCTCAGATTTTTTACAATAGGAAGGGGTTAGCATCCCTAGCCCCCTGCATTGTTCAAGGGTCAAGTGTTAATTAAGAGTTTTATCTTGATCTTGGGATTGTAGGTTCAAGGCCCACACTGGGTGTAGAAATTACTTAAAAATAGGGGATGCCTGGGGGGCTCTGTCGGTTAGTGTCCAACTTTGGCTCAGGTCATGATCTCACGGTTCGTGAGTTCAAGATCCCACATGGAGTCTGGAGCCTGCTTACAGTTCTGTGACTCCCTCTCTCTGCCCCCTCAAAAATAAACATTAAAAGGGGCGCCTGGGTGGCTTAGTCGGTTAAGCGTCCAACTTTCGCTTAGGTCATGATCTTGCGGTTCGTGGGTTCAAGCCCTGCGTCGGGCTCTGTGCTGACTGCCAGCTCAGATACTGGAGCCTATTTCAGTCTGTGACTCCCTCTCTCTCTGACCCTCCCCTGCTCACGCTGTCTCTCTCTCTCTCTCCCAGAAATAAATTTTTAAAAATGGTATAAAAAATAAACATTAAAAAAATTACTTTAAAAAATCTTTTAAAAAATACAGTCTATCAGCATACAAAAGAGAGTAGGTACCTACAGCCAGTAAGTGATCAACACACTATGGAAATCATTCAGAGAGAGGGGAAAGGGTCATTTGTGAGTCGCTGAAGTGGAAGGTATTGAGTGAGTGTTTAGTGTTAATAACTAGCCCTGGTGGACCTACACAGGGTTGCCTGTGCATACAACCTCAGAAGCTTGTTAGCAACACTGATTTAGTGCATTTACAATGACATGTATGGAGCTAGAGAGTAGTAAGCTAAGCGAAATAAGCCAGTCAGAGAAAGACAAACACCATATAATTTTATTCATATGTGGAACTTAAGAAACAAAACATGCAGGGGTGCCTGGGTGGCTTAGTCGGTTAAGCATCCGACTTTCGCTTAGGTCATGATCTCGCGGTTCGTGGGCTTGAGCCCCGCATCGGGCTCTGTGCTGACTGCCAGCTCAGAGCCTGGAGCCTACTTCAGAGTCTGTATCTCCCTCTCTCTATGACCCTCCCCTGCTCACGCTGTCTCTCTCTCTCCTAGAAATAAATAAAATATAAAAAATAAAATTAAAAAAAAAAAGAAACAAAACATGCAAAGGGAAAGAGAAAACAGACTGAGGCAAACCAAGACACAGACTTAACTATAGAGAACAAACTGATGGTTACTAGAGAGGAGGTAGGTGGGGAGATGGGTAAAATAAGTGATAGGTATTAAGGAGTGCTATGATGAGCACCAGGTGTTGTATGGAAGTGTTGAATCACTCAATTGTACACCCGAACTTAGTATGTTAACAAACTGGAATTTAAATAAACACTAAAAAAAAACAAAACAACAACAACAACAAAAAAACACTGATTTGGGGCCTCACTCCAGACCTGCTCAATTAGAATCTCCAAGGTTCTAGAGGCCCCTCAATTCTGATTCAGCTAGGACTGGGGTTAGAAATGGCTATTCCCAATCATTTTGACATACAATCCACTTACTATGTATGGAAGCTAGGTGAATGCACCAAGACACACAGTTTGGCACACAATTTCAGGGGTCCCCTTCTCTAGACCTTTCTTACCTCCTCTTTTTTAAGCAAAGTATATCTTACCTATGCCCACTCTCTGACTACCTAGGTAAATAACTAACTAATAAAAATTAATCTATTTAACCTAAAGATCTTAGCGATTTTTAATATTCAACAGCAGTTTTCAAATGCTTTCATGTCAAAGAATGACTAACAAATGAATTTTGAAGAGCACTAATAGGCTGGTAAGGAAGTTTTGGTGTTTTGTTTTGTTTTGTTTAAGCAGAAGACCTTTGATGTCTCTCAGATTCCCAAGGGATCTACCCAGCTGGAAGGCAATGTTGGTATTCCAGTCTGTTTTCAGTCTAATTCTCATGATTTCAAAGCCAGCTCTGGCTAGCCACCATTTAACTTTATTAAATTCAGGTAACTCATTTCCTGGATTTTCTCTGAGCAGAGACATGAGGCTTTATGAACAAACACGTTTCACTCTTATCAATGAGGTCAATTAATTTCATTAATAAGTTATTCCCATTAACCCTTAGTTTTATACAATTACTCAAATTTATGGAAAAGGAAAAGAAATTCAGAACAGGTTCACCATCTATGGAGGCTCTAAATTACACCCCACATCATGCCAACTAGAGAAGAGGGTTTACCACTGGCAGACTGCTCCTCAGAGCTTTACAAGACACTCTCATTCTGGAATAGTGTCACCTGGCATTTTTATTTATTCCTTAGAATCAATTTAATTTTTTTAGAAGGATGTGATAAGCTTTTAAGTGATTCTCTGAGGTCTATACTCTGAATCTTTTGTTTTGAAAGGTTCTTAAATACTTTATCAAATATATTGCCTCATTTGTTTATTCAATAAATGAAGATTTTAAGATAGATGTTAGAGAACTACAAAGACACAAATTGAGTCCTATCTGTAAGAAGTTTAGTACATCATTAGGAAATCAAGAAATATATGTGGTGGTCTTAAAGATGGACAGAATTTAGATTAAAGAGGTTTGGAAGAATGTTCACCTCAAGGAAATAAAACAGACTAACCAAAGGCACAGTGGTGAGGGAAGTATCTGACCTGAGAGCAAGGTAAGTTAATTTAAAGGAGCATCCAAGACTCTCTTTCATAATAAAAACACTCAACAAACTAGGCATAAAAGAGAGCTTCCTCCAAACTGATAAAGAACATCTACAAAGATATATATTTAATGGTGGAAGACTGAATGCCTTTCTTCCCGTTAGGAAAGACAAGGATGTCTATTTTCATTTGTTCTATTCAGCATTGTACAAAATATCCTAGCAAAGACAATTAGGCAATAAAATAATATAAAAGGCATCCAAATAGGAAAGGAAGAAATAAAACTGTTGAAGGAAACGAGAATATGTCACTCCCAAAATATGACTCTGACATAAGCATTTTGAGTTAAAGTCAAGCTAAGAAGTAGCAAACCAAAGAAAAGTGCTCTGTACCTTACCCCCTTTTCTTTCTCTCTCTTTTTTTTAAATGTTTTATTTATTTCTAGGAGAGAGAGAGGGAGAGACAGCGTGAGCAGGGGAGGGTCAGAGAGAGAGGGAGTCACAGACTGAAACAGGCTCCAGGCCCTGAGCACCTTACCCCCTTTTCTACCTAAAGGCAGGATATAAATTCTCCTTTATTGAAGACAACTCTAGACTCAGCCCAGAGGTGGCACCAGAGGAACCTGCAAACAAACCTTACTCCATTAGTTTCCTCTCATACCTTTACCTTCTCATAGTATGCCACCCTTGGCAGCCTAAAACCCTTTTACTTTCCCTGTCATGTCTCTACATGTCTACTTATAAGTCTGACTTGTAGTAGGCTGGCTTCCTGGGCTGGTTATTCTAAATAATGAGTTGGTTTCCTGGGTAGGGTGCTGCAGATTGTGGGTCAGAGTTCTATTTTAATAAGTGGACTGACATTGTCCATTTATATATTCTCTTTATACAATTTATTGCTCTTGTTAAAGATGCTATATAAGTCAGAGTTCTAAACCACCTCTTTGAGTTACTCATCTCTGAATGTTCCCATGTGTATGTGCCATGCACATGTTAATAAATTTTCCGGTTTTTTTTTTTTTCTTGTTAAACTGTCTTTTGTTCGAGAGGCCCCAGCTGAAAACTTAGAAGGGTAGAGGAAAGCTTTTAATCCTTCCCTACACTGTCATTGTGATGATGATGATGATGCATATAGGTTGAATGGAAACAAAGAGAAAGTGCATTTAAATATTCTTGGAGTTAGAAAATAGGATAAGAAAGTTTCCTGGAAGAGGTTTACTCTAAGTTGAATGCTCAAAGTTTCTTAAGCCCCTGAGGTCAATATCCCCATATGTAAAATAATATCTATCATACAAGGTCACTATGAGGATTGTGAAACTGAATATACAAATGGATAATGTCAGACCATTTATTAAAATAGAACCTGCAGCAACTTACCCAGAAAACCATCTCATTATATACAATGACCAGCTCAGGAACCCAGCCTGCTATAATTCAGACTTGTAAGAAGTCAGACAGCCATCTCTAATAACAGTCTAGGAAGCCAAACAATAACCTCGGTAACAACTGGCCCCAAATGGCCAAGACTTGCTTAATATCTTCCAGTTTCCCTGATGTTTGTCCCCACATCCAACTTAGGATCAACCAGAGAAAGCCAAATATGCACTCCTTACCAATCACACAGGAAGCCTGCTTCTCATTAGCCCACATACAGCTTCCCCAGGCCAACTGTCTCAAATCAGGGCATACCTAAAGCTTTCTCTTGTTCCCGCTGCAGAGCTTCCCCCCTCCTCTGCCTGTCTTTGAGTTTCCACCAAAACACAAGTGACAAGTGTGGCTGACTCCCTTGCTACATCAAACTCTGAATTTTGCATTTTGCTTGTTCTCATTTAGTTGGGCTTCACTTGCTTCCACAGACTTCAATTTGATAATGTTCATAAAACTTCTAGTACAGGACATAACCATTAGATCAAGGACATCTTGAATCATTAAAGAAACTATTAAAGGAAACAATGTGCTGAGGTCTTCAAGGACTGAGCTATTTTCAACCAAAATTTGTAATTTTGCTCTGTATCAAAAGGTCTGCCTTAGAATCTGATTTCTAAAGAAGCAGTCAACAGTTTCAAAAGTGGCAGGTCAGACCTGAAAAACAGCCCCAGCCCAAACTGTGTGGGTTTCACTATACTAGTGGAAATAATACAAGTGGCTTTCTACTTACTGTTCTGAATTCTGAAGTTTGGCCAAACTCAGAGCTCAGGGGGTCCAAAGAGGCTGCAAGAAGAAAACAGGCATTTTAACCTATGTGATTAAGGCCAATTCTTATTCATAAAGGGCTTTTAAAATCCAGCTTCTGATTTATCCAGGCTGCACCCTCTCTCAGATGCCTAATTTCTTTGAACAGCCCCCATTGCCCATCTCTACACCCCCCAAGGAGGGTATTTAGTTGTTTTCTGGCATTCTCCTGGCAAGAACACAGAAGCAACATTTGGTATGCGTTCTGTAACTGGCCACCCTATCAGGCTTGCTTGAGAAAGGACTTTGGAGCTATGGAATAAAAGTCAGAGAAGTATGGGGTGCCTGGGTGGCTCAGTCGGTTAAGCATCCAACTTCGGCTCAGGTCATGATCTGATGGTCCGGGGGTTCCAGCCCTGTGTCAGGCTCTGTGCTGACAGAGCTCAGAGCCTGGAGCCTGCTTGGGATTCTGTGTCTCCCTCTCTCTCTGCCCCTCCCCTGCTCCTGCTCTGTCTCTCTGTGTCTCTCGAAAATAAAAGGTTAAAAAAAATTTTTTTTAAGTCAGAGAAGTAACTCTTACTAATTTACAATATTCTTCTCCTCGTGGCTAGGGTAACAAACACACAACTTAACATTTGGTGTTACCACTTTAACTCCACTTTCAAGTGGGCGTCAAGGCTGGGTGGACTAAAGTCCCTTTCTCACAAGCCTCAGAGTGCCTGATGCACTTGGCATTCACCATCCCTAATTCCTGTTCATCTCTTAGAGAGGTTCAGTAGGGTCACCGTGTCCATAAAAACCCAATTTCTGATCTTGGGCTCCAGAAAATCAGCCTTAAGGGAGAAAGAGCAGACAGCAATGTGTCACTAAGAAGGAACTGGGACTCAAAGCCAAGCAAGAACTTAAAGCACGTCCGCTGGCTCCATGGCCACCCCCAGCCCTGCACGACCCCAAGTTCGCGCTCCTACACGACCACAGGCCGCGGGGAACTGCCAGTAACGGGTGCCTGGAGGGCAGCCAGGGCCTCTAGGATCCCGGAACCGGGAACCGGGAGCCGCAGGCCAGAGCCACTCTACGCTGCCCCTCGGCCGCTCGGCGGGGNTTACCTGCCAAGTCCCCGGCCAGGAGAACCAGCACCAAGCGCGCCGCCGAGAACGCCATGCTCCCTCTCTGGCCCGCCGGGCCGTCTCGGGCGGCTCCTGTGCCCGCGTGACACGCAGCGCTCACCCAGGCAGGACCAGCGACAGGCTTGGGGGAGGGAGCAAGAGGGACAGGAGGCACGAGAGGGGGAGGGGCTAGAGGAGGAACGGTTGCCCGCGTCCCGCGGAGGATGGGTGTGAGCGAAGAGAGTGAACAAGATCCCTCCCTTCAGCAAGCCAGAGCCTCCTAAGAGCCCCCGGGGAACAACCTTGGGGGCTCTGTCAGCCAATCCCTTTATCTTCAGCATCGACTCTGTCCGAGACGGTGTTTTGGCGCTAAACTAAACAAATAACCCGCTCTCAGGAGGTTTTCTGGTGCAGGTGTTGGGTGACACGGGAGACTCCCTAGCGAATCCATGCAATAATTTCTCAAGGGCTAGAGAGTGGTGGAAGAAGGAGAAGACTTTCCACGGGGGATCAGGAAAGCCCTTTTAGAGGTGGCATTTGAGCTGAAAGTCGGAGGCAGAGAAGAAGGAAGCATGGTGAAGACCGTGGGAACAAGGAATCCGGGCTCAAGGAAAAGCCAGTGCAGAGATCCAGAGGCAGGAGCCAGCTCAATGTTTCAACGTGAGCTGCTGGGGAAAGAGGGCACAGAGCAAGGGAAATGGAACCCAAGGCCAATGTCAGGTGTGGTGGTGTAGGCTGTGATAAGGAATTTGGGCTTTTTCTGGTTGCAGTGGGAAGCTAGTGGAAGATTTTGAGCTTGGGAATGCCCCTGATCTGACTTATGTTTTAATAGTTTGGATGAAGAATGGGCAGGAGATAGGTAAGAGTGGAGGCAGGGAGACAAATTAGGTGGCTTTTGCAGTAATCCAGGCAGCATCAACCAGAGATGGTGGTGGCTTAAATTCATGTGTAGCAGTGCACTGGTGAGAAGTCAGACTCAGGATTTCTTTCGGAGGTGGGACCAGGTGGAGTGAAGAGAATAACCGAGGATGCTCCCTAAACTTTCGTTCTGAACAGCTGAATGGCTGATGGTGCCATTTCTGTGATGATGAACATTTGGAGAAAATGCCTGTCAGACATCCAAGTGGACACGTGTACAAACAATTGGAATTACAAATTTAGAGCTGGAAATACAAATGAAGGAAACATCAGCATATGAATGGTATTGAAAACCATGGACCCAACACTCAGGGCAAGAGATCCAGATTAGAGCCCTGTTCCACTCCTGGATGCAGAGATTTGATACATGTGGGGAATAAACCTGTGAAGGAGGAAGGAAACCAGGCTAGAGTCTGGGGTTACTGAACACAGGGAAAGTGCTGCCACCATGTCAGTTGCTCCTGTGGGGCTGAGAATATGGCAGACTGAGCATGAAGATGGGCTTTGGCAAGACATAGTCATGGATGACCTTCAAAAGAACTGGTTCAGAGAAGTGATGGAGTCCAGGACCCATATGGCAAGGGTTGAAAGGAATGAGGTGAGAAAGTGGAGACAAAGGGTTTACGTAACATTTGTCAGTTTTGGGGAGCCTGGGTGGCTCAGTCTGTTAAGTGCCCCACTCAGTTTTGGCTCAGGTCATGATCTCATGGTTCGTGAGTTCGAGTCCCATGTCAGGCTCTGTGATGATAGCACAGAGCCTGCTTGGGATTATCTCTCCCTCTCTCTCTGCCCCTCCTGCATGCTCCCTCCCTCCCTCTCTCTCTCTCTCTCTCAAAAATAAAGTGATGACATTTATTTAAAAAAAAAAAAGGGAACATCTGTGAGTTTTGCTATAAAAAGGATGCCAGACATGGGCCTACAAGACTTCCAAAATTCCTTTTGAGGTGCATGTCAAAACTCTCCAATATTTTCCCACCTCGCTAGGAGTAAAAACCAAAGTCCTTAGTAAGGCCTCTAAGGCCTCTGCTGGCCTCTTACTGCTCTTACCTGACTATCTCTTCCCCAGCCACACTGGCCTCCCTGTTCCCATCCAAGGGCCTTGACACTTGCTGTTCCCTCTGCATAGTATCTACACAGCTTCCTCTTCCATTTGTTTTGCCTCTGCTCAAATGACCCCATATCAGAAACTACTTCCCTGACCATAAATAAAAAATTATTATTCCCCTCTTCCTGTTCTCCTTACCCTCCTTTTTTTCCCTCTCCAACAGGATTTATCTTGACTTTTTTTTTAACATTATTTGTGACACTCTCCACTTGTGTAAGCTCCAATTTTGGTTTACTGGTTTATCTCCAGCACCTAGAAAAGTACCTCACATATATCAGCAGCTCAACAAATATTGAATGAATAAATGAAGGATTCCTAGGGAGTCAGGACCTTACCTAAAAGGATAGTCAGAATAAAACAAATCACTAGCATGGGTAAGTAAAATGGCTAATTTGGTTAAGAAGATGGGGCGACTGGGTGGCTCAGTCGGTTAAGTGACCGACTTCGGCTCAGGTCATGATCTTGTGGTTCATGATCTCGCGGTTCATGAGTTTGAGCCCCTCGTCGGGCTCTGTGCTGACAGCTCAGAACCCAGAGCCTGCTTTGGATTCTGTATCTCTGTCTCTCTCTACCCCTCCCCTGCTCACATTCTGTCTCTCTGTCTCTCAAAAATAAATAAATGTTAAAAAAATTTTTTTTAAAAAGAAGGAGTTAAACCTTGATTCTTGGTTTTGTATGCATTCATTTTTTGCAGCATTGCATAACATGGCTATAAAGAGTTTTGTAGGTGAATACTTGGCTCTACAAGTTACTAAACTAGCTCTGAACCTCAGAGCTTCCACTGTTGCCTTCCCCTCATAAAATAGGTATTATAATAATAGAATCTTGAATATTAAATGAGGTAATATAAATACTGTGTTGAGACATGGTAGAACTCAATAAATTTTAGTCCCTTTCTATTTTCTCCATAATGACATTTGTAAAAGGGCAGTTATTCTGTTCCTAGGCAAGCAGGCATCTGCTCCTATTTCAGGTCACATTGGTCATTGTGCTGTCATAGAGCCCTTGCAGCCAGTAACATTGTTTCTCTTACTTCCATGTCCCTAGTGCCTAGCACTCTGCCTGACACAAGCTCAGTAAATGTGTGCTGAATAAGTGAATCCTTGAAATGTTAAACTGGCATCACAACAAGGAAATAAACCAAAAAGAGGAAGACACAGGATCTAGGAAACAAGAATTCAAACCCAAGAGATGGTTTTTAGGGTGCACTCCAATCCAATAGGACTGGTGTCCTTATAAAAAGATGTGGTTAGGACACAAACAAAATGAAGGCATAACCTTGTGAGGACCCAGAAGATGGCCATCTGCAGTCCAAGGAGAAGGCCTTAGAAGAAACCAAATCTGACAACATCTTGGCCTTGGGCTTCCAGCTTCCTGAACTGTAAGAAAATACATTTCTATTATTTAAGCCACTTGGTTTGTGGTGCTTTGTTATGGCAGCACTAGAAAACCAGGACATGTATGTGATAAAATATATTTAATAAATATTTGTTATTTATTTATTTGTATTAAAATTATATGCATATATCATTTTGTATTAAAAGATTTAATTTTAAGAAATTTAACAAAAGAAAGGTTATTCTGAATGTCCTCCAACAATCGCTCAACATAGTATTAGAGAATAATATTGATTTACTGATTTTTTTTTCTCCCTAGACAAGCACCATTTGAGATATTTACTAATTCTGAACAGAAATTTTGGTAACTATTCAGCAAATCTTAATGAGAAGTGTGAAGAAGAGAAATAATTTTGCTGAAGAGGGAAAACAAATTAGTAAAGTGTCAGATCCATTTCTTTTCTGCCTCACATGCCTGTGTGTCAAATGTTGTTGCTGTGAAATATTCCCTCTGTCAGTCAGGGTCCAGTCTAGAAAACACATGCCTCACTAGGAATTTAACATAAGGGATTGACCAGACCAGTATTGGAAACAAAAAAGCAGCAAGGGAATAGTGAGGTAACACACAGAGATGGTAACTTCATGACATAAGTATCACCCCTAAGTCTTCAGGAAAAGAGAGAAGAGGTCGAGATTATCTAGAAATTTGGAGGCAAGGCCCTGGAAAGTTGACACTCAGCCCTCTGAGCAGGGATGTTGTGTGGCTTGTGCTGGTGGGTCTGAGACATGTGATGAAGCCAGAGAAGCATCTGCTACAACCAGTGAAGGGATGTTGCAGGGGGATGGGGGTGGGCGCTGGGGAGACATCATATTGGAAATTTCAGGAAGCTAGCTGGCAAAGCAGAAATGAATTGTAGCATCACAGAGCCTGGAAGGGTGGTTTTAGAGCTGACATACAATAATCTAATGACTGGCACAGTCACATATGCCACTGCTTGATTTTAGCAAACTCAAGTCCTGGGATGGGAAGACAATGTGCAGTTTTAAACTCTATCTGGCACCGTTCATGGCTGAGTTCTGACTCAAGAGGGTAAGTTTGGAATGAGCTGTTAATACATTTCTGAGTCACATAATTTAAGCTCTCTGAATAAAGTCCATAAAATGAAGATGGCTTATTTTGCCGAAGACTTTCATCAAAGAGTGTATGTGGTATGTATATTACACACACACACACACACACACACACACACACACTTTCTCCACTTTGTTAGATTTCTGTTACCAAATAGCAAACACTTGATTATAAACATCTTTGTCTCTGATGCTTCAGGAATACAAACTGAAATCTGAGCAGACTCAGGAACAATGCTTAGAGTTGTTAGTAGGAATTTCAGCTTCAAAAAGAAAACAATTTACCCCCTCATGATAGATTTGTGGTGCATTTATGTGAGTGGGCAGTTGACATTGCACCTTAAAAATATTTTATACCATGGTGCTTTTCATATAGTTGTCTCAGCATTTATCAGCCAGGAATAAGAGTTAACAATTTTTTGTAAAGGGCAGAGAGTGAATACTTTGGACTTTGTGCATCATATAGTGTGTCACAACTAATCAGCAATGCCATTATAGTGCAAAAGCAGGGACAGGCCATTATTGAAAGAAAGGACATGGGCATGTTCCAGTAAAACACAGATTTAGATGTAAAATGTGAAACTTTAAGATTTTGAATAAATCAAAAAGAATTTAGAAAGCATTAAACATGCAGGAATAAATTTAACCAAGGAGGTAAAAGACCTGTACTCTGAAAACTATAAAACATTGATGAAAGAAATTGAAGACAACACAAAGAAATGAAAAGATATTCTGTACTCGTTGATTGGACGTTCATATTGTTAAAATGTCCATACTACCCAAAACAATTTACATAGTCAATGAGATCTACGTAGTCCCTATCAAAATAGTAGTGACATTTCTCACAGAACTAGGGCAAGTAATCCTAAAATTTTTATGGAACCATGAAAGCCTGCAAAGCCAAAGCAATCTTGAGAAAGAATAAAACTGGGAGTATCATAATCCCAAATTTCAATTTTAGTAATCAAAATACTATGGTACTGGTACAAACACAAACACATAGATCAATAGATCAGAACAGAGAGCCCAGATATAAACTCACTCTTACATGGTCAATTAATCTACAACAAAGGAGACAAAAATGTACAATGGAGAAAAAATAGTCTCTTCAGTAAACGGTGTTGGGGAAACTGGACAGCAACATGCAAAAGAATGAAACTGGACCACTTCTTTACACACACCAAAAAAACTCAAAATGGAGTAAAGACTTAAATGTAAGACATGCAATCATAAAACTTCTGGAAGAAAACATAGACAGTTAGCTCTTTGACATCAGTCTTAGCAATATTTTTTTTGGATCTGACACCTTAGGCTCAGACAACAAAAGCAAAAATATACAAATTGGACTAAAAATTTATTTACAAATAAAACTAAAAAGCTTTTGCACACAAAGGAAACCATCAACAAAATGAAAAAGTAACTTATAGAATGGAAGAAGATATCCATAAATGATATATCCAATAAAGGTTTAAAATCAACAATCTATAAAAAATTCATACAACTGAATATAAAAAAAGCAATATGATTTAAAAATGAGCAGAGAACCTGAATAGATATTTTCCCAAAGAAGACATATAGATGGCTAACAGGCACATGAAACGATGTTCAACATCACTAATCATCACAGAAATGCAAATCAAAACCACGATGAGCTATCATCTCACAGTTGTCAAAATGGCTATTATTGAAAAGATAAGATAACAAATGTTGGCAAGGATGGGGAGAAAAGGGGAATCTTGTGCTTTGTTGGTGGGATGTAAATTGGTGCACCCTCTGTGGAAAGGAGTACAGAGATTCCCCCTAAAATTAAAAATAGAACTACTGGGGCACCTGGGTGGCTCAGTTGGTTGAGCATCCAAATCTGAATTTCAGATCAGGTCAAGATTCCAGGGTTGTGGGATCAAGCCCTGCATTAGGCTCCATGCTGAGTGTGGAACCTGCTTAAGATTCTCTCTCTCTCTCCCTCCACCCCTCTCTCCTGCTCATGCTCTCCCTGAAAAAACAAACAAACACACACACAAACAAACAACCACCATATGTTCCAGCAACTCTACTTCCAGGTTTTTATTTAAAGAAAACAAAAACCCTAACTCAAAGACATATGTACCCTATATTCATATCAGCATTATTTACAATAGCCAAAGTATGGAATCCACCTAAATGTCCATAGGTAGATGAATGGATAAATAAGATGTAGTGTGTATATATATAATTGTATACACAACAGAATATGACTCAGTTATAAGAAAAAAGAATGAAATCTTGCCATTTTTGACAATGTGGGTGGACCTAGAATGTATTATGCTGAATGAAGTAAGCTAGACAGAGAAAAACAAATATATATGATTTCACTAATATGTGTAATCTAAAAAACAAAACAAATAAAACAGAAAGAGACTCATAAATACAGAGAACAAACTGATGGTTGCCAGGGGGAGGGGTGGGAGGAGATGAGTGAAATAGGTGAAGGGGATTAAGAGATTCAGTCTTCCAATGCATAATCCAGAAAAAAAAAAAAAAAAGAGATTCAGTCTTCCAGTTATAAAATAAATAAGACACAGGGATGTAATGTACAGCATAGGGAATTTAGCCAATAATATAACAACTTTGTATGGTGACAGATGGTAACTAGCCTTATTGTTGTAACCATTTAAAAATGTATATAAATATCAAATCAGTATGTTGTACACCTGAAATTAATACAATATTGTATGCCAATTATTCTTCAAAAAAGAAAAGAATCTTGGGGCACCTAGGTGGCTCAGTTGATTAAGCATCCAATGACTCTTGATTTCAGCTCAGGTCATGATCTCCTAGTTCATGAGTTCAAGACCCACGTCGGGCTTTGCACTGACAGTGTGGAGCCTGCTTGAGATTCTCTCTCTCTTCCTTTCTCTCTGCCCCTTCCCCACTCACTCTTCCTCTCAAAATGCATAAATTTTTTTAAGAACTCAAAAAAAATCTTAAAAAAATTTTTTTAATGTTTATTTTTTGAGAGAGGGGGAGAAAGCAGACGAGAGCCAGGAAGGGGCCGAGGGGTGGAGGGTCGGGGACAGAGGATCTGGAGCCAGTTCTGCACTGACAGCAGAGAGTCAGATGCAGGGCTCAATATCATACACCATGAGATCATGACCTGAGCTGAAGTTGGACACTTAACCAACTGAACCACCCAGGTGCCCCTTAAAAAAGTATTTGAGAAAAACATAGGAGAAAATCTTTAGGACCTAGGCAAAGTGTTCTTAGACTTGACACTAAAAGCATGACTTATAAAAAGAAAATTTGGTGAATTGGTCCTCCTCAAAATTAAAAACTTTTGCTCTGTAAAATTCCTTGTAATGAGGACGAAAAGACAAATATAGACTGAGAGAAAATATGTGCAAACCACATACCCAACAAAGGACTTGTATCTGGAATATATAAAGAGGTCTCGAAACTCGAGAGTAAAAAGAAAAATCAATTTGATTAGAAAACAGACAAATGAATGAGCAGCTGTTACATTAGAGAGGGTATCCAGATGGCACATTAACTCATGAAAAGACGTTCAACATCAGTCATCATTAGGGAAATGCAAATCACAATGAGATAACATTTTAGTCATGATGGCTAAAATAAAAAATATTAGTAACATCAAATGCTGTCAAGGTTGTGGAGCAACTGGAACAATCGTTGTTGGTTGGAATGTCAAATGGTACAACTATTCTGGCAACATAGGTAGTTTCTTTAAAGACTAAGGATACAAATTACCATATGAGCCAACAATTGTACTCTTGGACGTTTCTCCCACAGAAATGAAAGCTTATGTTACACAAAAACCTGAACATGAATGTTCATAGCAGCTTTATTTGTAATAGCCCAAAACTGGAAACAACCTAAATATCTTTCATCAAGTAAACAGTTAAACTATGGTACATTCATACCATAGAGTATTACTCAACAGTAAAAGTGAATCAACAGTTTATTTCTGCAGAACAACTTGGGTGAGTCTCAGGAGCATTACGCTGAGTTAAAGAAAAGAAACCAGATCTCAAAAAGCTAGAAAACAGAGAAATAGTGGTCAAAACTGAGAATTAACTGAAACGTTTTTGCCAGTTCATTACATATGATTCTCAGAATTTTAAGTAATCAATACATTTAAGTGATACTAATTTGGGAGGAATTCAAGTTGTAGGGCTCTCTGAAAAATAAGTGAGTAACCTCCAGGCCCACAGTTTGGAAGTTAACATAAAAAAAATTTTTTTTTAGGGGCACCTAGGTAGCTCAGTAGTTTAAGCATCTGACTTGGGCTCAGGTCATGATCTCACAGTTTGTGGGTTTGAGTCCCACATTGGGCTCTGTGCTGACAACTTGGAGCCTGGATTCTTCTTCAAGTTCTGTGTGTGTGTCTCACTCTCTGCCCCTCCCCTGCTGGAGCACTGTCTCTTTCTCTCTCAAAAATAAACATTAAATTTTTTTTTAATTTTTTAGAATTTTATTTATTTTGAGAGAGAGAGAGAGAGAGAGAAAACGCACACATGCACCCTCATGCAGGGGAGGGGGCAGAGAGATAAAGAGAGAATCTCAAGCAGGCTCTGTGCTCAGGGCAGAGCCTGCCTGATCTCACAACCTTGAAATTATGACCCAAGCCGAAATCAAGAGTTAAATGCTTAACCAACTAAGCCACTCAGGTGCACCTATTTTTTAAAGATAAGTATTTTTTAATGAAACCGCACTCACTATCCAGAAGGGTACATGTGATTCTAGAAATGTCACTTTATTTATTCATCCATTCCACAAATATTTACAAAATGCTATATATGCACTGTCCCAGGAACCAGATTTAGCAGTGAACAAAGCATACTAAAAATCCCTACCCTTTGGAGAGTGGGGAATCCCTGCCCTCAAGAAGCAGGGACTAAATTCTAAAATCTAGTACTGTTACTATCATAAAAGGCCCACTTGAAAAAACAACTACAAACTGTTGAAATAATGGTCACAATCAATGTATAGCCCACTCCTAATTGATTACACAAGACCTATGGGTCAGAGAATGTTTCTATAAAAATTTAATCAGAATAGTAAATCAAACCATATAAATATCAAAAATATACATGGTCACTCGTAGGCTGATCTTGGACATGTTATCAAATCTCACCTAAGTGGAAATTACTGAGGGGCGCCTGACTGGCTCAGTTGGTAAAGCACGCAATACTTGATCTCATGGTTGAGTTCAAGCACCACGTTGAGAACAAAGATTACTTACAAATAAAAGCTTTTGGGGCACCAGTTAAAAACCTGGCTAGGTCAGTTAAACGTCTGACTCTTGATTTTGCTTCGGTCATGATCACAGGTGTGTAGACTCAAACTCATGTCGGACTCTGTGCTGACAGTGTGGAGCCTGCTTGGGGTTCTCTCTCTCTCCCTCTCTCTACCCCTCCCCCACTTGCTCTCTCTCTGGCATGTGTGTGGCTCTCAAAATAAATAAACTTTAAAAATATAAAAGCTTTAAAAAATAAAAAGGAGGGGCACCTGGGTGGCTTAGTCGGTTGGGCGTCCGACTTTCGCTTAGGTCATGATCTCGCGGTTCGTGGGTTCGAGCCCCGCGTCGGGCTCTGTGCTGACTGCCAGCTCAGAGCCTGGAGCCTCTTTTGGTCTGTGACTCCCTCTCTCTCTGACCCTCCCCTGCTCACGCTGTCTCTCTCTCTCCTAGAAATAAATAAAACATAAATTAAAAATAAATAAATAAATAAATAAATAAATAAAAAGGCAATTACTGCAGCACCAAAGGCACTGTGGAAACTTACTGGGTCCTCTGAATCAAAGCCAAATCTCTGTGAAGTTTTGAAAACAGTTTCTTTCATAAAAAGTATTAATGTTAACAAATAATAAGTTTACTATTATCATTTAAATAAGAATATTTTCTAAATTTCTCAATTTTAATTTCTAATNATTTGGGAGGCACCTGGGTGCCCTCCTTCATACCCATCACCCATTTAACCCATTCCCTGCCCAGCTCCCTCCATCAACCCTCAGTTTGTTCTCTATCATCAAGAGTCTCTTATGGTTTATTTCCTTCTCTTTGTTTCCCCTTCCCAAATGTTCATCTGTTTTGTTTCCTAAATTCCACATATAAGTGAAATCATATGGTATTTGTCTTTCTCTAACTGACTTATTTCACTTCACTTAGTGTAATACACTCTAGCTCCATCCACATTGTTGCAAATGGCAAAATTTCATTCTTTTTTTAAAAAAAGTTTTTAATGTTTATTTTGAGAGAGAGAGACAGACAGACAGAACACAAGCAGAAGAGGGGCAGAGACAGGGAGACACACAATCTGAAGCAGGCTCAGGCTCCAAGCTGTCAGCACAGAGCCTGATGTGGGGCTCGAACTCACAAGCTGTGAGATCATGACCAGAACTGTAGTTGGATGCTTAACTGCCTGAGCCACCCAGGCACCCCAAGATTGAGCCACCATCATTCTTTTTGATGGCTGAGAATTATCCCATTATATATATTATATATATATACTGTAAGGCAAGCCTATCTTGTTTTCCTTTCCATTCAGCTCTGTAATGTAGATATTCACTTCATCCTTTGAAATGAACATATTCTACTATATTAAGTTGGGCAACCCAACACGTATACACGTATATTCCTTACTCCTCTGTCATCAAGTTTAAACTTTTAAGAAAAATTATTAAAAACTTAAAAATAAGGCAAAATATTACTGTGTGCCTTTTCAATGTCATATTAGAGTATTGTTAAGAAAGCCTGTGTGAGGATCATCTGACTCTATGGGCTGTCATCTTATTTGGCTTGGTTACTTACTGTTGATGGGGACTAGAGTCTGCAAAATTAGATATTAACTCGCGGCAGATAAGTGGCAAGTGCTTTTGTCAGGTAGGAAAGGTAACTCCAAAAGTTATTGTTTTATTGCTCTGATGATAGAAAGCAGTGTTGCATCTACTGCAGATTTTGCAGTCTTATTCTGAAGTTCTTTTTTCCATAGATTGTATATTTACCGCCTCCTCCATCCTCCTTTGAACTAGGTTTACTGTCCCGCTGATTCCCTCACTAATGGGTTAAGTAAAAACAATATATAAGAGGCCAGTTCACCCAGCAGATGGGGAAGGAGGTGTTTCTGATTTGGCAAGACCAGAATATTCAACGGCCAGCATGACTTCTTCAGAGAAATCCAAGAGTTCGGTTTGCTTCTTCAGTAAATCTAGGGTGAGTTGAGGCCCAGGATTCTGCACTTCTACAAGCGCGGTTGAAACGGATGCTGCTGGTTCACGGACCACACGTGGAGGAACGAGGGTTTAGGCCAGCGCCTAGGTGCATGTGGGGATGTCCAGAGGTGAAAACGGAAACTGAGGGAGATGAATGTAGAACTAGAACAGACTGTCTATAAGGTTAAAAATAATCACTTTTTTCCCCCACAGTCTACGTCAAACAAAACGATTCCTAAGCCCAAGCAGGTAGTTCACTCATTTCAAATACTATATGCATTCACTACATCCCAGTATAATCACATGAGTGAGATGAGACCGGGTAAGTAATTTCATGAAAACTGTCCTGGATTCGTACTCCCTTAGGGCTGTAGTTGAGCTAAGCTGCATTTGCGGTGTCTACTGCCATCTAGTGGAAATGAGTTGACATAAATAGTGCCTCACAGAGTGGTTTTCAACATGCCCTCACTTATCTTCACAATAACTTAGGAGGGAGATATGGTTATTCAATTGGTTTACATTTTTTTAAAAGTAATATTGAGCTTACTGTAGGAGTGCTTGGGTGGCTCAGTCGGTTAAGCGTCCAACCTTTGGTTTAGGCTCAGGTCATGATCTCATGGTTTCCAGGGATCCAGCCCTGCTTTAGGGTCTGCGCTGGCAGTGTGAGCCTGCTTGAGATTTTCCATCTCCCTCTTTCTCTACTCGCTTCCCACTCCCTGCACTGTATCTGTCTCTCTCAAAATAAGTTAATAAACTTAAAATCTAAAAAAAAGAGCTTACTGTGAGCTAAGAACAATGCATGAGTAATCTTATTTATTCCCCATGTTAAAAACAAAATTCAAGGGTACCTGAGTGGCCCAGGAGCTTGGACAACCGACTCTTGATTTTGGCTCAGGCCGTGATCTAACGATTCATGGGATTGAGCTCCTGTGTCAGGCGCTGTGCTGACAGTGTGGAGACTGCTTGGGATTCTCTCTTTCTCCCCCTCTTTTTGCTCTTCCCTTGCTCTCTCTCACACACACAAAGTAAACTTTTTTAAAAGATTCATTGGAGTAAACTTGAAGATCTAATTGGCTAATTAAGTGAGTCAGGATCCGGCAGCATCCCATCTAGCAAGAAGAAAAGTCGTACAAAATGAAAGGTTTGTATAGGAAGCAGATGGTGCAATGAGTTAGTAGCAAGAAAAGAAAAGAAAGGATTATTCTAGGCAAGGTCACCTTTGCTTAAGGGGAAGGGCAAGGGTCTTATAATGCTGATTGCCTCATCTTCTTTAGCAGAAAGGGGTGGGGGGTAGAGAGGGTCCATGTGACAGATCACCTCTCTGGTGCTGATTAGAAAGTTCCTGGGGTGTCTGGCTGCCTCAGTCAGTTAAGTATCTGACTCTTGATTTCAGCTCAGATCATGATCTCACAGGTTGTGATGAGCCAGGCTCTGTGCTGACCAGTGCTGAGCCTGCTTGGGACTCTGTCTCTCCCTCTCTCTCTGCCCCTCCCCTGCTCCCTTTCTCTTTCAAAATAAATAAATGGATAAACTTGTAAAAAAGAAAAGAAAATTCCTGCTTGACCAGTTGATATCACATCTCTGGGGGAGGTTGAAACTGCAGTTAAATTAGGGATTAACACTGCTGGCTTGGCCTGGTAAAAATGACTCAGTTTTGGGCCTGCAGTTTTCTTTAAGACCCATAACAATCTTATGTGATACTATTACCTGTGTTATTATTCTCATTTACAGATGAGGGAGGCTGAGGCTTAGAGAATGTAAGAAACATGCCCATACCCCAGGAGCTAATAAATGAGAACATCAGGATTCAAACCCAGAGAAGGCACACATCACTAACACAAACCATCATCATCACTTTCTCCCCTACCCCAACACTCCCCCCTCTTCTTCTTCCTCTTCTTCTTCATCTTCCTCTCCTCCTCCTCCATCTTCCTCTCCTCCTCCTCCTTCTTCTTCATCACAATGCATTGTGATTTTATGCCAGGCATTTTCCTAAATGCTTTACAAGCATCATATAATTTAATTATTATAATTATTATGAGTTAAGTATAATTATTATTCCCATTTTATAGATGAGGAAATCAGTCAAGGCACAGAGGAGTTAAGCAAGTTATCCAAGGTCATCAGTAGTGAAAAAAGCATAGGCAGAATTGGAGCCTAGTGAGGTTTTTTAAAAAATATTTTATTTAATTAAAATTTGCTTCTCTGACATCTAGGAAATGAAACTTTTATCCACCATTTCTTATTTTGTTTTTTCAGCTTTATGGAGATATAACTGACACATAACATGTATAAGTTTAAGGCATACAGTGTGATGATTTGATACATGTATACTATGTGCTATATATACATATATATGATACATACATATATATTCTCAATGTATATATTGAGAAATGATTAGCACAATAAAGTTAACACATCCATCACCTCACATAATTACAATTTTGTGTATGTAGTGAAGAACACTTAAGATTTACTCTCTCAACAACTTTTTTTTCTTCCAAATTTTTATTCAAATTCCAGCCAGATAACATGTAGTGTAATACTGGTGTCAGAAGCAGAATCTAATAACCATTCACCTACATACAACATCCGGTGTTTATTACAAGTGCCCTCTTCTCCATACTCATCACCCACCCAGGCTATTCCCCACCCACCTCCCTCCAACTGTTTGTTCTCTACCATACATTCTCTTATGGTTTGTTTCCCTCTCTCTTTTTTCCTCCTTCCCATATGTTCGTCTGTTTTGTTTCCTAAACTCTACATATGAGTGAAAACATATGGTATTTGTTTTTTTCTCTCTGACTTACTTCACTTAGCATGATGCATTCTACCTCCAACCACGTCGTTGCAAATGGCAAGATTTCATTCTTTTTGATAACTGAGTAATATTTCATTATATGCATATATGTGTAATTGATTTTTATTAGTATTATTAATAATATTAACATTAATATACATATATCACATTTTTAATCCATTCATCAATTGATGAACATTTGGGCTCTTTCCATAATTTAGCTATTGTTGATAATGCTGCTGTAAACATGTGCATGTGCCCCTTTGAATCGGTATTTTTGTATCCTTTGAGTAAATATCTAGTAGTGCAATTGCTGGGTCATAGGGTAGTTCTATTTTTAGGCTTTTGAGGAACCTCCATACTGTTCTCCAGAGTGGCTGCACCAGTTTCTTAGCAACTCTCCAGTGTATAACACAGTACTATTCCGTTTACTATAGTCACCATGTTGAATATTAATTAGATCCCCACAACTTGTTCATCTTATGACTAGAAATGTGTACTCTTTGACCCTGGAAACCACTATTCTATTCTTTTACTATGAGTTTGGCTTTTTTTTAGATTCCACATTTAAGTGAGATCATTGATTCTCTGTTTGATTTATTTCACTTAACATAATGCCCTCAAGGGAATCCAGGGAGTTTTCTTCCAGAGCCCATTCTCTCAACCAGTAAGCAATTTAGGAAATAAAGTTAATTTAGTTCTCCTTGTTATAAAATTAATGCATATTGTAAAAACCAGGAAGAAAAAAATCACCCAAAATTCTATCTCCCAAATACAACCACAATTAACATTTAGTGTCTCACCCCTAGCCACAATTCCAAGCTACTTTGTTGGGTTTTTTTCTTAAAAAAATTCTTTAATGCTTATTTATTCTTGAGAGACAGAGACAGAGCATGAGCAGGGGACGGGTGGAGAGAGATGGAGACACAGAACCTGAAGCAGGCTTCAGGCTCTGAGCTGTCAGCACAGAGCCCAATGTGGGGCTTGAACCCACAGACTGATCATGACCTAAGCCGAAGTTGGACATCTAACTGAGCCATCCAGGCGCCCCTGTTTTTGTTTTTTTCTTAAGTTTACTTATCTATTTTGAAAGAGAGATAGAGAGAGCACAAGCGGGAAAGAGGCAGAAGGAAGAACAGAATCCCAAGCAGGCTTCTTAGCATCAGCGCAGAGCCCAATGCGGGGCTCAGATCCACGAACTGTGAAATCATGACCTGATCCAAGATCAAGAATCGGACACTTAACTGACTGAGTCAACCAGGAATCCCTAAATTACTTTGTTTTAAATATAGTTGTGATCATACTATAAGAACCATTTTGTGTTGTTTCTTTTATTTAACGTCATAACATAGGCATTTCCAATATCCCCAAACTCTTCATAATTGTTTTTGTTAATCGGTCCTTTATTATTGTTATAATGTGTAGTGCCTACTGATGAGAGAGCAAAAGCAAGCTGAGGGCAAAACAGGAACTGACACCTGCAATCCCCCCTCCCCGCGTAAGGTGGGAAAGGTGGGATATATATATATACACACACACACATAACATTCCCCAGGCACTAGTAACTGCTTAAGAACAAAGGAAGTTGAAAAACAAATGGCCAATTGATAAAGATCACAGTCTCATGCAGGACATGAAACTCCAGTAGAGTTTGTAACTGTCTTAATGATTTACAAGAAAAACACAATAATAGACCTCCAGGAAATCTAGACTCATTTCCTGTAGCCCTAACGTCGTCTTCACTTCCATAGGATAGAAAACCCTATATTATCAGTCATTCCTCACAATCACAATGCAGCTCTTTCTGTCCATGGGTCCTGTCCCTGTGCTATAATAAAACCACCATTCTTTTTTTTTAATGTTTGTTTATTTTTGAGAGAGAGAGCGCGCGCGCCCTCGCACACTCATGCACGAGTGGGGGAGGAGCAGAGAGAGAGGGAGCAGAGAATCTGTAGCAGGCTCCTGGCTCTGAACTTGTCAGAGCCCAACATGGGGGTAGAAGTCACAGATTGTGAGATCGTGACCTGAGCTGAAGTCAGACGCTCAACTGACTGAGCCACCTAGGTGTCCCAAACCACCATTCTGCCCCTAACCATCTCAAGAATTCTTGGACTGGTAGGCTCGACAATCCCACATCACCTATGGGTCATGCACTGGTGTGAGGAATTTCTATATATTTAATCTTTTCAATAACTCCATGGTATAGAGACTATCAAAAGTCCCATTTTAGATGAGAAAAATGAGGCATAGCTGATAAGTGACAAAGCTAGGATTTGAACCTAGGAAGTCTGGCTCCAGAGTCTGCCATTATATAACTTTGGAAAGCAAAGATTTAACCTGATTTAAATTGTATACATTTAACTGGAATGGTTAACTAACTGAAATTTAAATAAAAAACTTAAAAAATAAATTGCTTACATTTTGAATCAGCTACTAAGAATCATATGAAGAAGCACTAAAACAATCTTTTAGTAACCATTACATTTATAAAAAGCCTTTTGCAAATAGTAATAATTAACATGTTGCCTATCAAGGAGGCAAACCTTGCAGATACAGCAAAACTTGGATTGTGAGTAACTTATTCTGCGAGTGTTCCATAAGACAGGCAGACATTTCTAATAAAGTTTAACTTGATTAATGAGCGATGTCTTGCAATACGAGTAGTACATGACGCCGAATGTCACATGAGCCAATGGTTCTAGAAATTCACTTTGATATATGAATGCTTTGGTTTACAAGCATCTTTGTGGAACGAATTATGCTCATAAACCACGGTTTTACTGTAATTAGATAAGGCTCCAAAAATAGAGGAAAGTCACCATTTATCACGTGCTGCATATATCTTATATGCATTTTTCTCTAATCTTCACTGAGACCCTGTGAGACATTGAATATTATTCCCTGCTAACACAAGGAAAGAAAGTGCAAAGAGGGAAATTTGCCACGATCACAAAGCCAGAACGTGCTGAAGTTAGATTCACAAACAGATTTATTTCACTTTAAACCCTAAGTTCTTATATTCATGCTAACTCTACAGCTGCCTTGTCTAATACTGTAGCCATTAGCCATTTGGCCGTAAACTACTTAAAATGTGGTAGAATGAAGGCACCTGGGTGGCTCAGTTGGTTAAACAGCCGACTTCAGCTCCTGGGCATCATTTGGCTCTGTGCTGACAGCCCAGAGCCTGGAGGCTGCTTCGGATTCCTTGTCTCCCTCTCTCTCTGCTCTTCCCCTGCTTGCACTCTGTCCCTCACTTTCTCAAAAAATAAATAAACATTAAAAAACGTGGTGGGGTGAAGTGAGGTGTGCTGTAAGTATAAAATATACATTGAATTTCAAAAACTTACCACAAAAGGAGCATAATATATTTCAATAACTTTTATATGTGTTACATGTTGAAGTTACAATATTGTGGCTACATTGAGTTAAATAAACTATATGATTACGATTAATTTCACCTGTATCTCTTCAGCTTTTTAAGTGTAGATACTAGACATTTTAATTACACATGGGGCCCACTTGATATTTCTATTGGACAGCGCTGCTATAGACCAGCATTTCTTCAACTTTAAGGTGCAGATGAGTCACTTGGTAAAAATGCAGATTCTGATGCAGGAAGCCGAAGGTAGGACCTACAATTCTGCATTTCTCACAGGCTCTCAAAGATGCCAATGTTGCTGGTCCAGGTGGAGCACATTTGGGAGCAATGGTCTAGATGAGAGAAAGGGAGGGAGAGATCAGCATCAGACTCCTTGGCAACTCCTGTGTTTACGAGGCAGTGAGTAAAAATTACAAGAGGCTCTGAAGTGGAGGAGGGGAGAAGTGGCCTGAAAGGGTCCTTAGAGAACCGGAATAGCATGTCATTGGTGAAGCCATGATGGATGCATGTCCAGGTAACACCAGGTAACAGCAGCACACACTAAGAGAGTCAACAAGGCCCGACTGGTTTCTCAACGAAGAGGCTACCGACGAATATACTGGGTACAGTTTCTGTGAGTAATGAACACTCAAGGCAGATTTCATAATACTGGGGGATAGGGAGTGAATAGAAGTGGAGCTAAGCATGCTCTTTTTTCCTACAAAGGGAAAAGACAGTAGCTAAGGTGGATGGCAGGGGAAAGTGGGGGAGTGGGGTCAGGTGGGGGATAGGTTATGGAGATACTTGTTTGGTTTGGTTTTGTAGGGCCGAGACCTGAGTCAATGATTTATGCAGAAAAGGCAGGGCGCAAGGGAGAAGTCAGCCCAGAGAATACTGGTGGCTTCGCTCCTAAATATACGAGTGTGTTTACTGAATGTCAGCTCCCGGAATAAATGACACGGCCACAAGCTTCAAGGATCCCACAGTCTTGGCTACTAAGGGACCTGTATGCCTCTCCGGTGAAACTTTGAGAAGGCAGTAAACCAAGCATGGATTAGTGATGAGCAGTCTTTTCTACACGAGGCATGATATCTACGTATATACGTTCCTCAGTTTTTTGGAAATGCTGGTTAAGCATTTTTTATTTCTCAATCACTGAAGGGTTCTATTTTTCAGCAAAAATTCCACAGTGTCATTAGCAGCAACCACCTCAGTAGGAGGGTACACCACTAGGTCTTTGAAGAAATGTCGAGCGAAATGATACCATGTGAGGTTGGTGAAGAGATCAAGACACAGACACAGGGAAGAGACTGGCATCAGGATTCAGCCACAGATCAAGAACCACCAGAAATTACTCGCTAGCCCACTTGGAAAATTCTACGTCTGGTGGCAACTGGAGGTGGGGCACTGCCCTTTTAGTGGCAGCACGTGGAGGATGTGGAATAAAGTGGCAGCTCGAAGGGCTGGAGTGAGGCGGAGCTAGGGAGCTGGTCCAAGAGAGAAATATCATCCTCTCCTATCTCATCTTAGCCTAAAAACAGTTAAAAGAGAATACAAGTTTGGGCCCCACCCAGCCTATCATCTGAATAAACTCTTTAGTCCATTAAGTTGCTGTAGAGATTCCCAGATGAGTTCAAGGTCAATCTTCCTTCAGCTCTGGTCCGGAGACCAGCCCACCTGGGGGTTTGCGTAACTATCGTCCCATTGTGTCTAATTGATATGTAAATATTCTAAAGCACAGCAATCAAAGAACCAGCCCCAGGGGAGTAAACAAGCTTTAGACACAAAGACAATGCCACTCCCAGCTTTAAGAGCGCCTAGGGATCAGGAATCAGCAGACTGGTGGAGATTCTGGGGATCATCTAGCAACTTGGCTTCTCTGGGGCTTAACTGCCTCCTAGCCCAGACTTCTTCCTTCTACCTTTTTCCTCTCCCTTCCCAGGGGGCAGTCTGAGCCATCTTAAAGCAGCCTGACCCAAATAAAGGAAACAATTCCAGTTCTTTCCTTCAGGGATGGGTGGTTTACCAGGCAGAGACGTGGGTTCAAAAGTGACTCTTTGTAACAAGGCCTGGAGAAGGGCCTCCTAACGGTCCAGCACATCGAAGCCCAACAACTTGCCCCCCTAACCATTTTCTGACACCTAAATAATTAAGGCCCATGCACCTCACCATGGTGGTTTTTAAAACCCTTCGGTTTTCTTCAAACTTCCTGCCTGCAGTCATGAGTAATAAGCTTCCTCCCCTCAGCCTCCCTCCCCAACCTTCTAAGCTCAGCTTGGTCTCCAAAAACCCGCTCCAGCTTGCCAGCCTGGGGACCTGCCAAGCCTTGGCCCTTCCACGAAGCATGTCTGAAATTTCACATTCTCTGAAAGGCACACCTAGCCCTCATGAATGACTTCTTTCTCTTCACTCCTATGGTTAGATGTGCGAAAGCTCCTCACTCACACTCATTCATTCAGGAAATGTTTATGAGGGCTTCTTGTGTGCCTGGAGGCTTTGTAAGGCACAGTAACAATTCCAAGATGAATGAAGTGGACAGTCCTGTTCCCCAAGGAGGAAACCAACCCTGGAAAATCAACCCAGACTTGGGGGTCCTGGTAAGGCTTTCTGAAAGAGCAATGCGGAAGAGCATCCTAGGCAGGTGAGTAAACCAGCAAAGGCCTAGAAAACAGTCCTGGCCTAGTTGAAGAACACTAGTGGGTTGGCTGAGCTGGGCCGCAAGGTCAGGCAGGGCAAGGGGAGGGTTGGATGAGGCTGGAGTGGGGAGAAAGAACCAAAGCCAGAAGGATCTTTTGAGCTAAGCTGAGGAATTTGGTCTTGATCCCTCAGAGCTGATGGGCCATTTAAGAAAATAACACTGGGGGCGGGGCACCTGGGTGGCTCAGTCGGTTGAGCATCTGACTTCAGCTCAGGTCATGATCTCATGGTTCATGGGTTTGAGCCCCGCATGGGGCCCTGTGCTAACAGCTCAGAACCTGGAGCCTGCTTCAGATTCTGTGCCTCCCTCTCTCTCTGATCCTCCCCTGCTCACACTATCTCTCTCTCTCAGAAATAAATTTAAAAAAGAAAGAAAATAACACTGGGGACACCTGCTGGCTCAGTTGGTGGATCATGCGACTCTTGATCACGGGGTCATGGGTTCAAGCCCCACGTTGGGCATGGAGATTACTTTTTAAAAATTGAAAAAGGTAAAAAGGAAAGAACTCTGGTGTGGTAAATGCATTGGTTGGGACGAGGGGGCCCAAGAGTGAAGGTGCCTCACACAGGTTCTGACTCGCAAAGAAACTGGACAAGGATGTCTTTCATGGAAAGGCAGGTGAAGTTACCCAGGTGAGTGATGACTGAGGCCTAAGCTAAACAATTTATTGTCTTCAGAGAATTTATTTCTTCATTTGTGCGTGTTTGGTCTCCTTTTCCATTGGAATGGAATGGAAGCTGTGAGGTAACATTTTGTCTTGTTTACTACTGATTATAGGCCCAGGACTTCTGGCAGTGCCTAAACCCTAAGGGGCACTCAGTAAATATGTGAATGAAGGAATGGAAGCTGCTGCCATATGGTTTGACAGATGACTGATAGGAGGCAGGGTCAAAGGGGTAGAATTGCCTATAATACCTGCCCTAATGCTGTGACCTCAGAAATGAAGTACCCTCGAAGCTGGTGACTGTATTGGTCTCCTATTGCTGCTGTAACAAATTACCACAAACACAGTGGCTTAAAAAAAGCACAAATTTATTTTCATACAATTCTTTTTTTTTTTGTTCATCATTTCTGCAATATGGTGTTTCTTTTTTCTTTTTTTAATGTATTTTTGAGGGGGGGGCTTCAAATAGGAGAGGGGCTGAGAGAGAGGGACAGACAGACAGAAGATCTGAAGCGAGCCCTGATGCGAGCCCCAAACTCACTAACCATGAGATCATGACCCGAGCCTGAAGTCGGATGCTTAACTGACTGAGCCACCCAGGTGCCTCTTCTTACACTTCTTTAAGTCAGAAGTCTGAAATCAGTTGTAAAACTGATTTGATAATGAGTTAAAGGCACGGTGGAGGTAGGGTGGCTCTTTCTGGAGGTGTAGGAGAGAATCCATTTTCTTGCCTTTACTAACTTCTCAAGGCTGCCTTCACCCCTTAACTCCTGACTTCTTCCTTAAATCATTCCAACCTCCTGTTTCCATCCTCAGGTCTCCTACTTGCTCTCTTTAATTCAATCCCCCTGTGGCTCCCTGTTATAGGGGCACTTGTGATTAGAGTTAGTGCCTGCCTGAATAATCTGGGATAATCTCTATTTAATCACATCTGTAAAGTCCTTTTTGCCGTATAAGGTAACATTCACAGGTTCTGGACGTTAGGATTTGGGTATCTTTGGGGGCCAGCATTCAGCAGACCATAGTGACCAGCATATGAGGTGGGTGTTGAGCACTTGCAAGAGCCTGCATAGAGGTTGGTAGGATTGAACCACTTCACCTGAGAGGCAGGGAAACACAGCGGTTAAGAGCATAATCTGGAGCCAGACTGCCCAAATTCAAAGCTCTGCTATTCACTAGCTATGTGACCTTGGGTAAATTGCTTAACTTCTCTGTGCTTCAGTTCCCTCCTCTGTAAAATGGAGATAATAACTACCCCATAAGGTTTCTGGGATGATTTAATGCAAAAAAGGGCATGTGGATAGACTAGTAGCAGTCCCTATTTGGGACAGCCCACAGGGAAAACCTGGAGCTGCCCTGATCCCACTACTCAATACAAGGTTTCTTAGCAGCTCAACCCTCAAGAAGCAAACTACACTGGGAATATGAACTCTTCCCATGCAGGGGAGATCAAACATCTTAGGAGTGGTAAAGCAGGACTCTGCATTGTTACTCAAAACTCTCCCATTGATTGTCTTCAGTGTCAACAACTCACAATTTTAGAGCATTCTTCTACAAGTTTCCTAAAAGCAATGGGGAAAGGAGCTCCTATTTTCTTATATTCTCTTCCACTTGTTCAGTATGAGTTCCAATCCTGGCAAATTATTGTTCTGGGCCTTAATTTCCTCATGTATAAAATAATAATAAAAGGCAACATTAAAATAGCACTTACTGTATGCTAGGTGCTGACCTAAGCACTTCATTTGGATCCATAGAATCTTCACAACCTTAGAGGAACTATTATTTCCATTTTACAGATAGGGAAATCGAGGACTAGAGTCCTCCAAAGGAACAGTCTGGCTAGGAAGTTGGAATTGGTACCTCTGCTGCGGAACACTTGGTGGGGCCAGGGTGAGAGGAGGGCACTGTAAAGAATCATTTCTCAACCATCCCTACTTCTTTAGGGATTTAGGGTCACTAAGTCCCAGGCCCTTCCTGGATAGGCTGAGCCTGGGTTATGTGCCTGCATGTGCCCATATTCATCAGGAATTGAGGACAAACCATTATCTGGCTGCTTTCAACACCTCTGATAGAGGCTGAGCCATGTCTCCAACCAAAACACAAACAATGGTGACTTGCCCCTATGTTGTATGACAAATTACCCCAAATCATCCCATCTTAAAACAACAAACATTATCTCATAGTTTCTGGGGGGCAAGAATCCAGCTACAGCTTTGCTGGGTCCTTCAGCTCAGGGTCTCTCACAAGGAAGCAGTTATGTTGTTGGCCAGGAGTATAGTCATCTCAAGGCTCATCTAGGTGAGGACCCATTTCCAAGCTCACTAATGTGGCTCTTGTCAGACCTCAGGTCTTTATTGGCTGTTAGCCAGAGTCTTCAGTTCCCTACCACTTAGGCCTTTCCATAGGTTCACTTATACCATGGCAGCCGTTCCCCCAGAGCGAAGGCTGAGAGAGAAGAATGCCAATGTTTTCTCAGTGCAATATTTAGGAAGAAATCAGAGAAGAGCAGGAAAAGGGAGTTCAGTTAGGAGGTAAGGGCACCCCAAAGGGCTGGTGAAATGGCTTGATCTTCAGTGTTTTTATTTTGTTTTTCCGTATGTTAGGCAGATAGATTCCATATGAAAAAATATATATAACTTAAAACTAAAGGGAAAATAACATACAGTTCAGAAATCCACCATGTAGCAAGAAATGAACAAATTCTCGATATAAAAAGTATGCTTTGGTTTAAAACGGATAAAACCAAAGAAATCTATCAGTTGCCATGAAATATAAGAGCATTGGAACAGATGGAAATCACCAATGGTACTATACAGCAGGTAGAGAAAGCAAAGTTAATCCCTGGAAAAAATGAGCCAGAGTTTGAAACATATAAGATTGTGGCATATATTTTAATGGATAAAAGTTGTACCACCCTGTTTCTGTGTTGAGACTCCCAATTAAAGATACTCTTGGGAGTTATCTGTGTGTACAGGATTACTTTCCGTATATCCCGAGTCCTGGAGTAGGAGATTTCAAATGTTTTTGACCTGGACAAAGAGTAAGGAATACATTTTTTATATAGCAACTAATGTGCACACATTCATACACACATAACTGAAGTGTAAGTTTTATGAAAACAATACTTATCATTATGTTTTATTAATAGCATGTATTCCACTCTGATTTTTACATTCTATTGTATGTTATTTCAAAATTCTGGTCAAGATTCTCTACACAGATTTCATAACCATTGATAAGTTGTGACATGCAGATTGAAAAATACTGCTTTGTAATATTTTCACCCAATTTCGGGGCACCTGGCTGGCTCAGTCGGTTAAGCGTCCGACTTCAGCTCAGGTCATGATCTCACACTTCGTGGGTTTGAGCCCCGTGTCGGGCTCTGTGCTGACAGCTAGCTCAGAGCCTGGAGCCTGTTTCAGATTCTGTATCTCCCTCTCTCTCTGACCCTCCCCTGCTCATGCTGTCTGTCTTTCTCAGAAATAAATAAAACATTAAAAAAAATAAAAAAAATATTTTCACCCAATTTCACCCTCAATTACAGAGAATGGTCAAGATAAAGCTGCAAAGCCCATATCTATATCATCTGACTTCCCCATAGAGAAAAAGAAGGGACTCATATATGAAATAAACATTTTCTTTTAATTTAATAATTTATAAGGTTGAATCAAGTACTTTTGTTTCTTTTTATCTATCTTACTTTCTTCCTCCCTTCCTTTCTTTCCAATCAGGTACTTTTTTTCTTTTTTTCTTTCTTCTTTCCTTTGCCCAGTAAAGGCAGGCAAGGCTTTACTGGAGCTATTGCTCAAGCTGAAGAAACTCCACACCAACAGAGAGTAGACTGATCTCTCAACCAAATACTTTAAAATCTTTTTCTAAGGGTGCCTGGGTGGCTCAGTCAGCTAAGTGTCTGACTTCAGCTCAGGTCATGATCTCATGGTTTGTGAGTTCAAGCCTGGCATCAGGCTCTCTGCTGTCATCGCAGGGCCTGCTTTGAATCCTGAGTCTGCCCCTTCCCTGCTCTATCTCTCAAAAATAATTTAAAAATAAAATAAAAAATTTTCTGCATCTGCCCTTATTTTCCCATTCTCATTTTTATTTTGTGTACTCATGCTTTTGTCTTTTTCATTTATTTTTTATTAATGCTTTTTTTTTTTTTTGAGAGAGAGAATGAGTGTATGTGAACATGGGGGGGGGCAGAGAGAGAGGGAGAGAAAGAATCCCAAGCAGGCTCCCCACTGTCAGTGCAGTCTGACATGGGGGGCTCAATCTCACCATCAGATCCACACCTGAGCCAAAATCAAGAATTGGATGCTTAACTGACTAAGCCACCCAGTTGTCCCTCTTCTTTTTTATTTCTTAGGTAAATTAGTAGTCAACTTCATTTCAAAGAGTTGGTTTTTGGATTTATTTGTTTCTACCATTTTTTATATCTCTAATTTGTTGACTTTTGGATTTGATCTTTGCTTTCTTTATGTTTATTTTGGTTTTAAAATTTTTTTCAGGGGTGCCTGGGTGGCTCAGTCGGTTAAGCATCCGACTTCAGCTCAGGTAATGATCTCATGGTTCGTGGGTTCGAATCCCGCGTTGGGCTCTGTGCTGACAGCCAGCTCAGAGCCTAGAGCCTGTTTCAGATTCTGTATCTCCCTCTCTCTCTGACCCTCCCCTGCTCACGCTGTCTCTCTCTCTCTCAGAAATAAATAAAAAACATTAAGAATTTTTAAATAATTTTTTTATATTCAATGCTTAATTTTTCTTATTGTATTAGTTGTCTATTACTAATTATTGTTAATAAATTACCTTAATACTTGGTGATGTAAAACAATATAGTTTTTAAAAAAACAAATTATAGTTGACACACAATGGTACATTCATCTCAGGTGTACAACATAGTGATTTGACACTCTATATGTCATGCTATGTTCACCACAAATGTATCACCATACAACACTATTACAATTCCACTGACTGCATGCACTGTTGCTGTACCTTTCATCCCTGTGACTTATTCATTCCATAATTGTAAGCCTATGACTTCTACTCCCCTTCATTCCTTTTTGCCCATCCTCCTACACTGTTTCCCTCTGAAAACCATCAGTTTCTCCTCTCTATGTATGGGTCTGTTTCTGCTTTTTGTTTGTTTGTTCATGTGTTTTGTTTTTTAGATTCCACATGTAAATGAAATCATATAGTATTTGCCTTTCTCTGACTTATTTCACTTAGCATAATACAGTCTAGGTCAACCTATGTTATCACAAATGGTAAGCATTGTTTTTTATGGCTGAGTAATATCCATTGTTTTTATATACAACATTTTTTTTTTAGGTAGGCTTCATGCCTAACATGGGGCTGAACTCACAACCCCAAGATTGAGAGTTGCATGCTCTACCAATTGAGCCAGCCAGGCATACCTACATACCACATATTCTTTATCCATTCATCCTTCAGTGAAAACTAAGGTTGCTTCCATGTCTTGGCTATTGTATATAATGCTACCATAAACATAGGGATGCATATACTTTTTGAGTTAGTATTTTAGTTTCCTTGGGATAAATACCCAGAAGTGGAATTGCTGGTCCTATATTTAATTTTTTGAAGAAACTCCATACTGCTTTCCATGTTTGCACCAATTTAAATTCCCACCAACAGTGGGGTGCCTAGGTAGCTTAGTAGGTTAAGCGTCTTACTTTGGCTCAGTTCATGATCTCACAGTTCATGGGTTTGAGCCCTGCATTGGGCTCTGTGCTGACAGCTTCGATGCTGGAGCCTGCTTCAGATTCTGTTTCTCCATCTCTATCTCCCCCACTCACACTCTGCCTCTCTCTCTCTCCTCCTCAAAAATAAACATTAAAAAAAAATTAAGTTCCTACCAACAATGTATAAGAGTTCTCTTTTCTCCATATTCTCTCCAACACTGTTATTTCTTTTTTTTTAAATTTTTTAATGTTTTATTTATTTCTAGGAGAGAGAGAGAGACAGAGTGAGCAGGGGAGGGTCAGAGAGACAGGGAGTCAGAGACTCTGAAACAGATTCCAGGCTCTGAGCTGGCAGTCAGCACAGAGCCCAACGCGGGGCTCCAACCCACAAACCGCGAGATCATGACCTAAGCGAAAGTTGGATGCTTAACCGACTAAGCCACCCAGGCGCCCCATGCTATTTATCTTTTTGATGATAGTCATTCTGAAAGGTGTAAGGTGATATGTCATTGTGGTTTTGATTTGCATTTCCCTGAACATTTGTGCTGTTGAGCATCTTTCATTGTGTCTGTATAACAGCATATATTTGTTATCTCATAGTTTTTGTGGGTCAAAAATCCCAGCTTCACTGGACCCTCTGCTTTAGGATCTATGGTGAGGCTGCAATCAAGGTATTGGGCAATAACACAATCATCTCTAGATTCAACTGGGAAGAACCACTAAAAAACTCACTCAGTGGCTCAGTTACTCTTTGGCTGTTGGGTCTGAGTTGGCTGTTAATTCCTTTATAGCTGGCCTTCACCACTAGATGAGGCATGAGAGAAGAGCCAGGGATAAAAAGGACCAGTAAGATAATAGTAGCAGTATTTTGTAATGAAAGAATATGTCCCTTTGATATAAAAATTATTTTGAGGGGCATCTGGGTGGCATAGTCAGTTTAGCGTCCAATTCTTGAGACACAGCATGACATATAGAGCATCAAATCGTTATGTTGTACACCTGAGATGAATGTATCATCGTGTGTCAACTATAATTTGGTTTTTTAAAAAGTATATTGTTTTACATCACCAAGTTTTAAGGTAATTTATTAACAATAATTAGTAATAGGCAACTAAAACAATAAGAAAAATTAAACAAATGTAGCTACCATCCATCACCATACAATACTATTACAATTCCACTGACTGCATGCACTGTTGCTGTAGTAGGTAGAGAGAGGGGGACAGAGGATCTGAAGCAGGGTCTGTGCTGACAACAGAGAGCCCAATGCAAGACTTGAACTCATAAGCTGTGAGATCATGACCTGAGCCAAAGTCAAATGCTTAACCACTTAACTGACTGAGCCATCCAGGCACCCCTAACTTTTTTAAAAAAATAATTTCAAATTTATAGAAATGTTGCAAGATTGGTACACAGAAATTCTGCATACCTTTATACCATTTGCTGAAATCCATCAATTTTTTTTCATTGAGGTGAAATTCACATAATATATTAATTATTTCATTTACTTATTTATTAAAGCTTATTTATATTGAGGGAGGGGCGCAGAGAGAAAGAGAATCCCAAGCACACCCCATGCTCTCAGCATAAAGCCCAGTGCAGGGATTGACCATATGAACAATGAGATCATGACCTGAGCCAAAATCAAGAGTCAGACACTTAACTGAGTCACCAGGCACCCCTAACATTATCCATTTTAAAGTGAACAATTGAATTGCAATCAGCACATCAAAATGAATCTATCACTTTTTGACATTTTGCCACATTTGCTTTATAATTCACTGTCTCTACAGATGTCTATCAATGCATGCATAATTATGTATCCTTTTTATCAACCACTTGAGAGTAAATTGCATACATGACACTCCTTTACTAAACCTCTTACTACTATTACATGCACTTCTGAAGAACAAGTTTTCATTTTTTAAATATTTTTTTAAAGTAATCTCTACACCTAACATGGGGCTTGAACTCACAACCCCAAGATCAAGAGTGTCGTAGACTGGGTCTAAAGTTCTCTCTTGTCCAGCAAGAGAGCAGATGCAGGATTGAAATGCGAGAGATTGCTAATGTCTGGGAAAAGACAAGAACCCCAAATAAGGGTCTTTGCTCCATATTTAAGATCAGAAGGCTTACAATCGTGATAGTGATGGGCGTGCACAAAGAGACAATGAATCTGTGAGCATTAACTCATGGACATGAGGGAAAGGGGATTTTGAAGATATATGGTGTTAGGGGTTTGGGTCAATATAAAACAAAATCCTGGTACCAGACAGATGGTTGTTAACTGAAGACATGAGGTGCCATGTCTGTTTATCTCAGCTAGCCTAGGGGATGAGAAGATAGAGCATGTAACCTCAGGGTCAACAAGGCACCTTTCTTTTGCTAATTAGCTCTGCTTGGGCAATATCACTCAGCAGCAGCAGCAGCAGCAGCAGCAGCAGCAGCAGCAGCAGCAGCAGCACATAGCCCGATCTATCTGTTTACCTAATTTGGTCCTTCCTGTGAAAGCAGCTTTCTGCTATAGTACTAAATTTGGGGCCTATCCACCCTGAATATCTAATCTTATTTACCTCATATACCTTTGTATTGGGGCCTTGGCCCCACCCTCTCTATACTGGAGCCTTTGCTGCTGCCATCTCTATACTTATTTACCTAATCTTGTTTACCCAAACTTGAGTGTGAGCATCCTATGGATTTGTAATTCTTTTTGTCTTGTTAACCCATCAGTGCAGGCTCAGGAAATTCCTAAACTTATTCCCCACAAAGGGAGTTGCATATTCTACCTACTGACCCAGCCAGGCACCCTGAAGGACAACATTTTATACAAAAGTATTTCTACATTGGTTTAATCTATAATCCATAATCTCATTTTGTGAATTGTCCCAGTAATGTCCTTTATAATATTATTTTTTCCCATTAATGCAAGACCCAGTCCAGGAAGACATTTAGTTGAATTGGAAGACATTTAGTTGACTTCAGTTGTCATGTCTGTTTAGTCTCTTTTAGTGTGAAATAGTCTGTGTTTCACAGCATTGACATTTTTAAAAGAATACAGGTCAGATGGGCCTCATGTGTGGCTTAGTCATTGAGCGATGGACACTTGGTCTCCGGTCATGATCTCACAGTTCTTGAGTTTGAGCCCTGGGTGGGGCTCTGTGCTGGTGGTGCAGAGCTTGCTTGGGATTCTGTCTCTCCCTCTCAAAGTAAGTAAATAAACTTAAAAAAAAAAAAAAGAATATAGGTCAGTTCTTTAGTTCGTGTTTCCTTCTGATTACAGTCTGGTTTTACATTCCCATAAGTGATTTGTTACCTTTTCAGGGTATCACAATATATCTTTCTGCCTCTAATGGTGATATTAATTTCAATCATCCAGTCAAGGTGTTGTCCAATTTCTTCATTGTATACTCTTGTGCTCTTTGCAACTAACAATCTGTGAAGGGACACTTTGAAACCATACAAATGCCTAGAAATTTCATAATATGTATCCTCTGTATAGTTTGCAGTTTAGTTTTGGATCTTCTGTTGGGGTTTTCTTTGTCAAAGTTACTGTAGGGGCACCTGGGTGGCTCAGTTGGTTAAGCGTCCAAGTCTTGGTTTTGATCTCATGGTTTGTGAGTTCAAACCCCTTTTCAGTGCTTTGAGTGCTGACAGTGCAGAGCCTGCTTAGGATTCTCTGTCTTTTCCTTTCTCTCTGCCCCTCCCACTGGTGCTCTCTCTGTCTCTCTGTCTCTCAATAAATAAACCTAAAAAAAAAAAACCAAAAAAAAAAACAAAACCCAGGATGCCTGGGTGGCTCAGTTGGTTAAGTATCCAACTTTAGCTCAGATCATGATCTTGCAGTTCATGGGTCTGAGCCCCACATTGGGCTCTGTGCTCAAAGCCTGGAGCCTGCTTTAGATTCTGTGTCTCCCTCTCTCTCTCTCTGCCCCTCCCCTACTTGCACTCTGTTTCTCTCTCTCTCTCAAAAATAAATAAGCATTAATAAAAATGTTTTAATTAAAAATTAAATTTAATTTAAAACAAAGTTATTGTAAAGAGAGCTTTCAAATGTCCAGATCTTATGATGTAACATATAACTCCATAATTCCTGTGATTTATTATCTTTTAAAGGAAAAAGAAATATTATTAAAGAAACTATTGGTTATTCTTATTTTGTGATGTGTTTTAATTCTCAGTCTTTTCAATTAAAAAATCATCCTTTCATATTGTTGATGTAGTTCAAAACTTGGAAGATACAAAAAAGATACAGTGAAGTCTCTCTTTCACCAGCTACGCAGTCTCTCAAATAACCAGTCTTTCTCTGTGTCCTTCCAGAGCTAGTTTCTGCATATATAGCAAAAACATATATACACCCCATACAAATTAACTTTTGTCTATACTTGTACTACTGTTACACATTTAGCTTTTTTCATTTAACAATATATCCTATAAGGGTGTCTGGGTGGCTCAGTGGATTGAGCAGCTGACTCTTGATTTCGGCTCAGGTCATGATCTCATAGTTTATGAATTTGAGCCCCTTGTCCAGCTCTGCTCTGATGGTGTGGAGCCTGCTTGGGATTCTCTGTCTTTCCCACTCTCTCCAACCCTCCTGCTCTCTCTCTCTCAAAATAAATAAACTTTAAAAAAACAAAATAACCAATACAGTAAAACTTTGGATTGTGAGTAACTTGTTCTGCAAGTGTTCCACAAGACAAGCAAATATTACTAATAAATTTTAACTTGATAAATGAGCAGTGTCTTGCAATATGAGTAGTATATGATGCTGAATGTCACATGATCACAACTGAGCCAATGGTTCTTGAAATCCACTTTGATATACAAGTGCTTTGAATTACAAGCCTGTTTCCAGAATGAATTATGCTTGCAAGCCCAGGTTTTACTGTATATCCTAGAAATTAAATATTAGTACATTGAATAATTAGCTTCCTTATTCATCCTAATGGCTGCATATTATTACATTGTATATGTGTGGTATGATTTTTTCCACTAGTCCTCTTGACATTTCAGTTGTTTCCATTCCTTTGCCTTTATATAAACTATGGTGCAGAATAACTATGTTCATATATCAGTACATGTGCAAGTATATCTGTAATATAAATTCCTGGATATGGTATTTCTGAGTCAAAAAGTATGTAATTTTGTATTGTAATTTTGATAAATGTTGCCAATGTACGCTTCATCAAGATTCCACCAAGATTGTACCAATTTACAGGGAATGAGTCTTAGCATAATTGTTCCTTTATATGCAACAACTGAGAAAGGAAGTTTGAAAACAATATCAATCCGAGAAGATTCTAAAGGAGTGGCTTTTCCAAAAATGATACATATATTCAATACTGCAAAATATAATAATTAGGATTCAAAAAACTTACCTCATAGATAAGGCTGGAATTTTAGCTTAATTCTTGTACTGGTAAAGATTGTTGTTTCTCCCAATCTGAAGTCTTGCTATTTGGCTTAATTTTTTGCTTTAATGATGTGCATATTTCCAGGTCTGCTTTAACCAACTGAGTACAAACTCAGGAAGGCAGCAAATAGTTCAGCTGTTTAACAGACATGAGCCTGGCAAGGAGAAGAGGGAAAAGGGCTTTCAGCTGAACCTCTCCTGCAGGCTTTTACTGTCCCTGAGGCATTTTCCTTGCCCAAATAAGAAGGAAAATTATTTTCCAGTCTTAAATCGAATGCCAAAATTATTCTTGGAATTGCTCCCTTAATCTGTCAGTTTCATTTTTCCCATGGAGGCGTGATCAGGGTGGCCAAACCTTTTCAGTCAGAATCAGGAATGGAACTTGATAGCTCCTACAGACAGCTACTTTGGAAAAACTCCTTGCAAGGTGATTTTAATAGTGCCTACAAACATCAGAGATCTGGTACTGGGATCTGAAGCTCTCACAGTACAGGTGACTTCAGTCTTTCTATAGTGTAGTGGGCTAAGAGGGATATAAAGGAATTAATCATTTCCAGCAAAGAGAAGACTAAGGAATCAAATTCCAGGGTTCATCAGTGTGGATCTCTAGCTCATATCTGAAGTTCTTCATTTTCATTCTCTTTCCCAGTCTGGTAGAGTCAAAAGTATGGGATTTGGAGCCAGACCCACCTTAGCTCACATCCAAGCTTTGTCTCTTGTTGTGTTGGGACCACAAGTAGGGTAGTTAGCATCCCAAAGACAAAGGGGCCTCACCAATAAATCTGGGATCCCATTACCTTCCTTGCAGTGTCAATGTGAGGATTAATGGAAGTCAAGTGCATGTGCACAAGTTCCTAGCACAGTCCTGACAAACTGTGGATGTTTATTTCTTTCCTATTATCCCCTCTCTACCCCCTCTGACCAATGGCCTGAAATTCTTCCAGAGCCTATAGTCTTCACAAGCATTAAGTTAGAAAAGAAACATTATAGTAAGACAATCAGTGGAAACACCAGACTTCACCTGGACCTAAATTAGAATTTGGAAATTTAAAAAATATCCATTCCTTTCTAGGTGGTAAGATTTCAGACCTCAGGAAATGTATTTTTCAGTATTGACAGCCACACTGTTAGAAAATCTACACCTTTGGGACAATTGTGCCAGGTTTTGTAATCAAATCAAAACTATAGCTTATATTTAAACATTTCACAATCTTGTAAAGCAATTTAGATACAAATGGAGTTTTTACAAAAATCAAGTTCAAGTTTCTCCTGTCTTTCCTCTCCCTGGGGAATATAAAAGATAGCTCTCAAGAATAGGGAATGGTTTTACCATAGATGGAGACTTTGGAAATTCTCTGAAACAAATAGTTTGCAGATTTTATAAATGCAAATATATAGTAGTGGATTATTTTACTCTAAACTCTTTATTTCCAGATACCTAACAAGGACCAACTTATTCAACCACAGCAGCAAGATAGGCTAGCTGTTCACCAGACCTGTTTCCTTCTCCTAACTAGGCATATAGCTAGACTATATTTCCCAGCCTCCCTTACACTTATGTATACCAAGTGGAATGTGGTCAAAAGTTATATGGAGCACTTCCAGGCCTGGTCTGTTAAAACTCCCATGCATGCATCAGCCCCTGTGCCCTTGAACCCTCCCAGCTGGCAAGATGGAGATGACTCCCAAGGCAACCTTGGGAGCCACATTTTTAATATGGAAGGAGCCTGAAACCCTGAATCACTACTTAGAAAAGAGCCACGCAACCAAAAACATCTTCATTAGACTATTTTGTGGGTAAGAAATAAGCTTATTTGTATTAAACCAGTGAGATTTTAAGGGACTTATCTCTAACAGCAGCTAGTATTACCAGTATAGTCTTTTTTTAAATTTTAATGTTTTTTATTTATTTTTGAGACAGAGAGAGACAGAACACAAGTGGAGGAGGGGCAGAGAAAGAGGGAGACAGAATCTGAATCAGGCTCCAGGCTCTGAGCTGTCAGCACAGAGCCCAACGCAGAGCTTGAATCCATGACTGTGAGATCATGACCTGAGCTGATGTTGGACACTTAACCAACTGAGCCACTCAGGCGTCCCACCAGTATAGTCTTAAACACAAAATGTCATCTCAAAGTCCTCAGATGTCTTTATACCAGTCTCCTTCTCTCCTTCCTTCTCTTCCTCTGTTCCTTCCTTCCTTCTTTTCCTCCCTCCCTCCTTCCTTCCTTCTTTCCTTCCTTCCATTCTTCACTCCTCCCTTCTTTCCATTTTTCCTTACCCAGTGAGCATCCAGTACGTTCCTTCTAGGCTCTATTCTAGGCACTGGGGATGTTGGGTAAACAAAGCAAATTTTTGTCCTTGTGAAGCTCACATTATAATGGAATTGATAGGGCTGCCTGAGTGGCTCAGTCAGTTAAAATTTGGTTCTGGTCATGATCTCACAGTTCGTGAGTTCAAGCCCCACATTGGGCTCTGTGCTGACAGCTCAGATCCTGGACCCTGCTTCGAATTCTGTGTCTCTCTCTCTCTGCCCCTCCCCTGCTCATGCTCTGTCACTCTCTCAAAAATAAATAAACATTAAAAAATTTTATAATGGAGGAGATAGGCAATAAACAAGTAAATAATATGGTTTCAAGCATTGATAATTGCTTAGAGAAAAAAATCCCTAAAGAATAAAAGGAGTGAGAGAGTAGCAAGGAGGATCTTTTAGACAAGGTTAAGAAAGGCTTTCTGAGGAGATGGAACTGAGCAGAGACCTGAATGATACAAAGAAACTAATCATACAAAGAGCCAAAGGTACAAAGATCTTTTTTAAAAATATTTTTTCTTTTTATGTTTTATTTATTTTTGAGAGAGAGATCATGAGTGGGAGAAGGCCAGAGAGAGAGAGAGAGAGAGAAAGGGAGACAGAGAATTGGAAGGAGGCTCCAGGCTCTGAGCGAGCTGTCAGCACAGAGCCTGACGTGGGGCTCAAACCCACGAGCTGTGAGCATGACCTGAGCCGAAGTTGGACACTTAACCAACTGAGCCACCCCCCAGAGCCCCAACAAAGATCTTAATCATAAGAAGTGACTCGTAGAAGGGAACAAAACATAACAACAGTACAAAAAGAAACATTGAAATGACTCAACTTAGTCAAAGATGAATCAAAGGGAGATGAAACTCAAACCCCAGATTCATGTGTTTCTAACCTGATGTTGTCCTTGACCAAGAATCTTTAGCATCTTTGGTAAACTCTTTCTTCTATTCTTGGGTGACTAATTTCATACTTCACAGTCCTTTCATTTTTTGCTCATATATTCAGGCAAATCAGAAAATATAGTAATATGTTAGGCTCTATCCTTAGACATTTCTAACCCATCTAAATGAACTTAACTGTGGGAACTCCAGCGGGTTATTTAACTTTCCTGTCCTAAAAGGCCTCATCTTTCAAAATGGAGAGAATTCTAGCAACTAAGTTACTTCATAGGTTTGTTCTGATAATAGATGAGATTGTAAATGTAAAATCCTAGCACAGAGTGCCAAAGAAATATTTTTAAGGTGGGGACTGATTGGCTGAGCCATTAGAGCATGCGACTCTTGATCTCAGGGTCATGAATTCAAACCCCATGTTGGGCCTAAAGCTTGCTAAAAAATAAAAGAAAAGAAATGTGTATGTAGTTTTAAAGTTTACTTAGTTTTGAGGGAGAGAAAAACAGCACGTGTATGCACAGGAGGGGCAGAGGGAGAATGCCAAGCAGGCTCCACAGTGTCGGTACAGAACCTGATGAAGGGATTGAGCCCATGCACAGAGAGATCATGACCTGAGTTGAAATCAAGAGTTGGATGCTTAACTGACTGAGCCACCCAGGCATCCCCCAAAAATGAAATATTATAAGGGTTAAATTAATCTACTGCATACCATTCAAAGCCTATCTATTAAATTCCCAAGTCCATGTTCTTAAAACACCAAGATATTTTGGTCTTCTTTAGGGTCGCACCCCAATTCAATCCTCATCTGAAGGGAAAGGATAATATTCCCCGCAGCCTTTGTAGACAGGAACAGCCAGCAGTTGGCTCTTATATGCAGGAGGCTTTGTGTTGGGGATGTTTATTTATGAACCTGAAATACCTATCTGGCTGTCTGAGGAAAGATCACCACCAGCCACTATCCCATACAGCTTCCATAGGGCACCATTTACATAGAACTGTGAATTGTGGGTTGGGAAACCAATTTGTAGGTCATGGCCAGCATCTTTTAAAATTTTTATTGAAGTATAACCTATAAGCAGAAAAGTGCACAAATCAAAAGTATAGAGCTCAACAAATTTTTACAAAATACACACACCATGTAGCCAGCCTGACCTGAAGAAATAGAATATTACTAACATCTCAGAAACACTCCTCATCTGCCTTCCTAGTGACTACTTCCTCCAAAGCTAACCACTAGCCTGATTTCTAGTACTAGCGATGGTTTTGCCTTAAAAGTTTTGTTTTATTTTCAAGTAATCTCCATACCCAACATGGGGCTTGAACTCACAACTCCAAGATCAAGAGTCACATGCTCTACTGAGTCAGCCAGCCAGTTGGCCAAGTTTTCTTTGTTGAAGTTTCATACAGATAAAATCATATGGTATATAATTCTTTCATATTTGACTTCTTTTGCTCAACATTATATTTGTGAAATTCATTAATAATGTTGTGTGTATCAATAGTTCTCATTGCCCTAGAATATTCTGTTATGTGAATATACGGCAATTTATCCATTCTAATTTTAACAGACAATTGGATTGTTTTCGAGTTTGTGCCGTTAAAGATAGTGGTATAAAAGACTGGCCATTTATCATGCTCACAGATTCTGTGACTCAAGAATTTGGAAGGGGCACTATGGAGATGGCTTATCTCTGCTCCAGGGGTGTATAAAGCTCTGGCTGAAAAGACTCAGTGGTTGGAGGTGAATTGATGGTAGCACCAGCACATATCTGGTACCTGGGCTGGGAGGTCTGTTAGGACTAAGTAGGTCAATTAGGTCACCTATATGTGGATCCTTCTGGGTGTTTGGCTTCCTTACAGCATGGTGGCCTCAGGACAGTTGGATTTCTTACATGGTAGCTCAGAGTTCCATGCATGAGGGTCCCCAGGAACAAGGTAGAAACTGCATGGCTTTTTCTGATGGAGAAGGTAAAACGGTTTTCCCTCCAGCCATCTTAGTTGATGGGCTGGAGCACTGTAAATTAGATTGACAGAAAACCAGCTTAATATGAGAAAAACAGTTTATTAATATGTGCATTACACATACACATGGGAACACTCAGTGATGAGTAACACAAAGGGTGGTTAGAACTTGAGCTTATATATAACAAAAGAATAATAAAGTTTTAGAGAAATGACAAAGCAAATGAAAAGGACTTCAAGGTTTTAGGATGACAAACTGTGGGAAGGGAAATATATGGGGGAACTAATGGGAGATATGGCTTGGGTTAACAAGGTTTGGTTTTTTAAAAATTTTTTAACCTTTATTTATTTTTGAGAGACAGGGAGAGACAGAGCATGAGTGGGTGAGGGCAGAGAGAGAAGGAGACACAGAATCTGAAGCAGGCTCCAGGCTCTGAGATGTCAACACAAAACATCTCACCTGATGCAGGGCTCAAACTCACAATCTTGAGATCATGACCTGAGCTGAAGTTAGATGCTTAACTTACTGAGCCACCCAGGTGCCCCTAGCAAGGTTTTTTTTTTTTTTTAATGTTTATTTATTTTGAGAGAGAAAGCACAGGCAAGGTGGGGAGGGGCAGAGTGAGAGAGAGAGAGAGAGAGAAAGAGAGAATCCCAAGCAGGCTCCATGCTGTCAGCACAGAGCCCAACCCAGGGCTTGATCTCATGAACCATAACATCATGACCTGATCCAAAATCAAGTCAGACGCTCAACTGACTAAGCCACCCAGGTACTCCTAGCACGGTTTATTTTGTAGGTACCTCTAATGCCATCCCTAGGCTGATAAGGTCTACAGTTGTCTCTGGTGATTGATTTCTGTCCTCCCTGGTAGAAAGAAGAGGAGGGGAGACACCTTTACAAACTATGCCCTGCATTTAAACACATAGAGAGAAGGCAGAGAGCTTTTCTTATATCTATTTTTTCTCAGTTGCCTTCAGCTCAAAATGCCCAATGGCATATTTTGGGACAGTGTATTCTACTACCCTCAATTGACTTAACTTTGCATTTGACTTAAAACAGCATTATTTTTACACCATTTTATTTGCTGCAGGTGAGTCACAAGCTTGCTTAGTTTCAAAGGGCAGAAACAGATCCTACCACAGCCTAGGGAATAATCTCTAGGTTCCATTATAGGAAAGCATATGAGATGGGAGAGACTGTTGGAGCCATTTTGGAATACACAGTCTGCCTTAGCTGCTATGACCATTCTTAGATATTTTTCATGGCCACATGTACATTTCTCTTGGGCACATGCCTTGGAGTACAATTACTAAGTCAAAATATATATGTATGTTAGCTTTAGTAGACAAAGCTAAATAGTTTTTTTTTTACCTTGTACCAACTTATACTTTCATAAATAACATATGAAAGTTCCAGTTACTCCATATCCTTGCTACCAATTGGCATTGTTTTTCGCAGTGTAGCCATTTGACTTGGTGTACAGTGGTATTGCATTGTGGTTTAAATTTATACTTCTCTGATGACTAATGAGGTTAAGCACCTTTTCATATGTTTACTGGCTATTTGAATGTCTTCTTTTGTGAAGTGTCTGTTCAGAGGGCCAGTATACTTTTTCAAATGGAACAGAATAGAAAATATCAGTACGTTATACATAGCAAGAGTAGGTATTTTTTCCTGAAACATTTATTTACTTTTATATATTGTAGTAGATGCTGTGGTATACTCCCCCAATCACTCCCTACAGGATTAAGACACACACTCCCCACACTACTAACTAAATGCTTAAAATAAGTCTCTCCCCAGAAGTTGCCCTTGGTCTGAGGGAAGTTAGTTATCTAGAGTTAAAATCCCTCCCCAGGGAAAGCCTACATCCAATGGCTGGTTGATTTGGAAGGTAGGTGCAAGGGTCTGGCCCTTCTAGAGGTACCAATTTATCCTGGTTTGCTTGGAACTTTCCTAACTTTAAAACTAAAAGTCCTGCATCCTGGGAGATCACTCAGTCCTACACAAAGTGAGATGGTTGGTCACCCTACTCTTGCCACAATTTGGGACACCACTGATGAGCCAACTTTAGAACTCTCTGAGAAGCAAATGAAGCTTCACCTAGGTTGCAAGAGTATCACAACTTAACTTCTCCCTCTGTCCAATCCTGCAACCCTTCTTCTTTCACAGGTGCTGATCCCAGAGTACTCCCCAATAAATGAGTTGTATGCAGTTCTCCATCCAGAATCTGCCTCTCAGGGAGCCCAAAGTACTGTATACATGTAGTAGGTCCTAATGATAAAATTCCGTTTCTTTCTGGGCATGAAGGTCAAAAAAGATATGGAAGCCACTGTTAAAATAGACATTACCATTGTGCACCCAGTACTCTTCTCTTCCCTTAGTGATAGCAATCTGCTTCTTTTAGGGAAGTACAGCTCCTCTGACTCAAGTCAGGTGTTATGTCGGCACCTCCAATTTAAGTGCCCCATCCTTTGCCAACTTTCAACCACTGTGGGAATGGGCCTGTGACTCAATCCCGAATCGCTTCCTAGAATTTCTCTATTCAGCATTAGAGAAAAAGAGTCCTTTCCTGGGTCAGCCTCTTCCATTAAAATACCAAACCAGAGGCCATAGAGCCCATACACAGACAGAGGAACAGGGAAAATATGGAGAAAGGGATTCCTCTGACATTATAGTCTGCCTTCAGGACAACCCTGAGACCCATTTGTACCACCACCTCTCTTCCAGCTGGGCTTCTGCCATTTGCAGCCAAAAAGATCCTGATTAGTGCACAGACTTTTAAGAAGAGCAGATTATGATAACTCATCAGACAAATAATCAACAGCTATACTGCTAATTTTTTTCTATCTTCTATTTATCAGTCTTCCCTTCTTTTGCCTTGTTTTCTCTACTTAATCAAATAAAACCCATCCTTCAAGATTTGTTCAAAAGCCCCTTGCCCATAAATAAATATTTAGAGAAAGGAAGGAAAGGAAAGGAAAGGAAAGGAAAGGAAAGGAAAGGAAAGGAAAGGAAAGGAAAAGAAAGGAAGAGAAGGAAGGAAAGGAAGAAAGAAAGAAAGAAAAGAAAGAAAGCAAAAGAAAGAAAGAAGCACCTGGGTGGTTCAATTCATTAACCGTCTGACTCTTGATTTTTGCTCAGGTCATGATATCAAAGTCTGTGAGTTCAAGCCTAACATCAGGCTCTCTGCTGTTAGCACAGAGCCTGCTTCAGAACCTCTGTCTCCCTCTCTCTTTGCCCCTCCCCAGCTTGTTCTCAATCTCTCTCTCTCTCTCTCTCAAATAAATAAACATTAAAAAAGAAAAGCCCTTTGCCTAGTGAAGTAAACTTTCCTGCCACTACCAGTTTACATGCAGGCAGAACCCAAATGTTATTGAGCTCTTGCAACTCTTATGCTGAAAGCTGCTGCCGTGCTAACACTGGACTGCAAAGATGGAATAGTGCACAGATAGGCCCTCCAGGTGCTTTAGTATTGTAGTGGGAGAAGCTAACCCACAGACAGGTAGTTACTATCTTGAGTTGGCAAGCATAATGATAGAGATCTTAGAGAGCCCCTAGGTGGGAGACTAGCCTCTAGAATGGTCCCCAGGGTTGCCCACCTCCTGGTATACATACTCTGTGTAGCTCCCTCCCACACTGTATCCGGATTTATCTTTGTAATCAAGAATACCATTAAAGTAATGGTGTGTGACTTACAAGCCTAGGCCAGGGGTTAGCAAACTTTTCTGCAAAAGGCCAGATAGTCAATATTTTTAACTTTGCAACCTATATGGTTTCTATTGTAACTACTCAACTCTCACTGTAACATTAAACCAACCAATCAGTAAATAAATGAGTGTAGCTGTGTTCTAATAAAACTTTATTTATAAAAATAGGTGGCAGTTGGCTTATTGGCCACTTGTAGCTTGTCAAATCCTGGTCTAGGTCATAAAAGACACTGCAACTTTTGACTTACTGTCTCGGGTCACTTGCTTTGGGGGAAGTCGATTTCCATGTCATAAGGACATTTGAGTCCTACAGAAGGGTCCATATGATGAGGAACCAAGGCCTCTGCTGAAAGCCAGTGTCAAGTGTGCCAGTCATGTGAGTGGGCCATTGTCTAAGCGCATGCTTTAGCCCCATTAAGACTGGATGAGACTGAAGCCCCAACTGCATCTTGACCGCAACTTCATGAAAGATACTAAGCTGGAAGTGACCAGCTAACGTGCTCCCAAATTTCTGAAATTATATGAGCTAGTGAGTTTTATTGTTTGAAGCCACTAAGTTTTGGCTTAGTGCAGAAATAGAGAACTAATAGTGAGATTTGTCTCCCTCCTAAATCCTGAGATAAGCATTAAGAAACAATAAGCTATAGCCTAGGTGTTTTGGTAAATTAGTTATTTAAATTATAAATACATAAATATAAACTCATTGTAAAAGATTCAAACAATACAGAAGTACAGAGACCAAACAAGAAAATCTCCCTGTGTCCACTCCCTACCCTCCTCAGCCCCACATCCACTGTCCTTGGAGGAGGTATTGACATTTTTGTGTATAATCTTTTAGCCCCTTTCCTATAGCAAGAATACCTAATAACTTCTTCCTTTTTTTATTTACTCAGCATCTGGTGTATTCTCTAATGTTTATTTTATTCTCTTTGGTCTTAATGGTTTGTTGTTTTCTTAAGGGACAGCCTCATGGGTGTGTAATATGTGCAGTGACATGGGGCCCTGCAATTAGAAAGGCTCTGTATTTGATTTAATACTCTGTTGTCACTTCCTTGAAACTCCTAAAAAATTTTTAAGAAGGGGTCCCCATATTTTCATTTTATACTGGGTCTGGCTTTTAGATTTATCTTCCCTAAGATTATAAAGACAGAAGCTTAGGGCTGCAGTCCTGTCATAGACATCTTTGAATTTCCAATAGCACCTTGAGAATGCTCAGAGTAAACATTTGTTAATATGAAGGGTAAATTTTTTTTTAAATTTTTAAAATGTTTTTTATTTATTTTTGAGAGTCAGAGAGAGACAGCACGAGCAGGGGAGGGTCAGAGAGAGAGGGAGACAAAGAATCCGAAAACAGGCTCCAGGCTCCGAACTAGCTGTCAGCACAGAGCCCGACACGGGGCTCGAACTCATCAACCGTGAGATCGTGACCTGAGCCAAAGTTGGACGCTTAACCGACTGAGCCACCCAGGCACTCCTATGAAGGGAAACTTTCTTATCTCTACTGGGTTTTTTTCTTGGTTTTGTTTTGTTTGGCAAAGCCATGCACAGATATCTTTAATCATGGTTAACGAACAGAATAATCCAGAGTTTTTATTATCATAGTTGAGCCTCATTTTCCCTCTGATTTTTGCATGTTACTCTGAGCTTCATTTGTTCCATGCAAGGAACAAAGGAAGAATACTATTCTCTGTTTCTCATTCAGAGATCTATAAACACATTCTTAAGAAGCAATAACTTTAGCCCCTTGCAACCTACAAGTTCCATGTTTCATAAGTATCTGTACTCAAAGAAGGATTGTGAGCCAGGCATAAACAATGCATGTTTTCAGGCAAGCTCAGTAGAAGTGAGTAAATATATAATGGGGAATATAACTATGATATTTTAAAATTTTCATCTGTCCCTGTTCCTGTCAATGATTCTTCTGGTCATTTCGGGGGTTCACTGCTCTTTGAATTTCAGTCATGGAAAGATTTATCATGACTTCTTGTAAAAAATATATTAGATTTCATGTTATTCTGATTAACTTTTTCAAACAGGTTATTTAAAATCATATTCTCTATTTTTCCAAATTTATATTTGGAGTTAGTTCAGGCCTTTCTTTAAGCCATTTCCCCCAAATATTAAAAGAAAAATTTCCCCAAGTTTTATATTACTACTTAAAGTTTTTTATGCTTTTAAGAGTGAATATTCCATGATTATTTGTTTTTAAGTTTATATTTAAATTCCAGCTAATTAGGGGTGTCTGGCTACCTCAATCAATGGAGCATGCAACGCTTGATCTCAGAGTTGTGAGTTCAAGCCCCATCTTGGGTGTAGAGATTACTTAAAAATAAGAATCTTTAAAAATAAACTGGGGGACCTGGGTGGCTCAGTCTGTTAAGCGTCTGACTTCAGCCCAGGTCACAGTCTCACAGTTGGTGGCTCGAGCTCCATGTTGGGCTCTGTGCTGACAGCTCAGAGCCTAGAGTCTGCTTCAGATTCTGTGTCTCTCTCTCTCTGCCTCTCCCCCACTCACACTCGGTCTTCCTCTCTTTCTCAAAAATAAACATTAAATTTTTAATTAATTCATTCATTCATTAAAATTAATTAATTCCAGGTAGTTAATATACAGTGTATTAGTTTCAGGTGCACAATTTAGTGATTTCCATGATTCTTTTTAGTATATGTGCTGCCGAAGCGAGCACACCATGATTCTTTTTAAATGGAGTTAATTAGAAATCCAGAAAAGTAAAATAATAAAAATTTAATAAAATAGTAGTTACATCTTAAAACTTAAAACATTTTCATTATTCATTTAATCATTCATTTATCAAATATCTATGAAGTTCCTCCTATGTGCACGGGATTGTTTCAGATGGGGAACACAGCAGACAAGTTTTCTGCATCCTGGAGGTTGTATTTTGGTGTGAGAACATGACAGTCAACAGAAATAAGTAGAGGATGAATAAGTAATAATAATAGAATGTTTAATTTTAGCTGTTAATGTGTAGTAAGAAAGAAAATACAAAAGGGGGGCACTTGGCTGGATCAGTCAGAGGAGCATGTGACTCTTGATCTCGGGGTTGTGAGTTGGAGCCCCATGTTGGGTGTAGAGATTACTAAAAAACAATAACACTAAAAAAATACAAATTTGAGTATTTATTGGTATGTAAACACTTTATATTGTCAAATGAAAAATAGGAATTGTAAAATAACAAGGTATAGGGATTTCAATTTTAGGGATATGTAGGTACATTACAAAAAATAAATAATAATAATAATAATAAAGGTTGAGATGTATATACACTAAGATATAAGTGTAAAAAATACTTAAAAAAAAAAAAAGAAGGGTGCCTGGCTTGCTCAGTGAGTAGAGCATGTGACTCTTGATCTCAGGGTTGTGAGTTCAAGCCCCATGTTGTTCACGGAGCCTACTTTAAAAAAAAAAATAGAGCCCATTTGAATTAGGGATCTATTTCACAATATTAAGAACAAGAAAAATATGGGAAGATTAATTCCCTGGGACCATCAAAACATTGGTTCTATCAGATTTTATGGCCAACTGGAGAGGAATTTTTCCTGATGGCCTGGAGCCAATACTGACAAAAATAATTGACAGGGTGATAATTATCATAAGATCTCCAGTTTGCATTAATGTGCTCACTCCCTTGCCCGCCTCCATGGCCAGATTTTCATATTACCCAAAGCAATGCTATGCACACAGTAGGTGCTGCATGATTATTTGCTGCAAGCCGGCAGGAAGGAATGTATGACTGTGCTGTGGAATGGAAAACAGATGTGACTACTTCGGAAATGCAATCAAACAGCTTTTGAGGTACTGGGAAGGAGGAGTGTATTTGCAAACCAGGAAACACCCAACCCCAGGAAGCAGATGCTGGTATGCTTTGGGTCAAAACATCTTTTTCATAGAAAGCTCCTGGGTCTCATTTTTACTTTGGTGACAATCAAAATTCTTAATCTGTCTGGGGAGTTTAGTTCCACAATGAGATTCTGAGTGACTGCCCCCATTCACAGCAAGCTGGGTTCTGTGGTAATTGCCTTTGATGTCTGTTCTTTGGCCTTTCTACCTCTCCTAACCCCTGTCGCTGGCAATTACCCTGGGAGGCTGCCTGCAACAATGGGGACTATTGCCTCAGTAACAGTGGCATCGGTGGTGGCAGAGGCTGCAGACGCTGCCAAAGGCTACAATGAGAGCCAAGGGAACTTCCCAGGGTTTGCTCAACTGAAATGTGTGGTTTTCCTCCTACAGTGTGTCTACCATCACAGTGTGAGGTGACAACTCCATCTCAGAGCTCCAAGGGATCCCCAAGTTGCCTCTGCTGTGATCACAGTGATTCCTAATATTGCAAGGCTGCAGCTGAGGGTTTCGAGAGGCTGAGTAGGGAAAAGAGATCCTGGCTAGGGGAAGGGCAATGCCCTAAGGGGCCGTCTTCCATGAACCCTTCTGCCTTCTATGCTCAGCAGTCTTTGTTGAAGGATAAAGATACTTTAGGCAATACCAGAGACAGGAACTAACATTTATTGAGTAGTGACTCAGGGCTACGGGTTGTACGGGTCTGTCTTAATCTTACCACATGTATGAAGTACTATCAGTCCCAGTTTACAGAGGAGAAAAATGAGGTTCTCTTTGGGTATGAACTTAGATCTCTTGAATCTAAAATCATGTTCTTTCTACTACAAGTAGCTTTGAGGGAGTGGAGAAATGGGAATCAAGATTCCTGGTTTGTCTGGAACAGTATCCTTGATAAATGGCACCAAAACAGTGCTTCATAGGGACTGGATTATATAAAATAGCCTAATTCAACACATTAGTTTAATTAAATTAGGATAAAATGCTCACCTTTAATGCCTCCTGATTTAGGGGAAATAACAGAAATGTTAAGACTATTGAAAATGCTTTATTATGAACTTAAAAAAATATTTTTTGAGTAATCGCTACACCCAATGAATTTATAATCCCGAGATCAAGCCCCCATTATGAACTTTTAAAACAGTTTAATAGGTGTCTTGATTCCCAGACCGTCATACCTTGAGGATTAGTCAGGGACTAGAGGCTCCTTTTTCAGTTCCTTTCTCTCCAGGTTTCTACCATTGGCCGTTTCCCTGTGAGGTAACCTAAGGATGCCAGCCATACTGGATAAAGTTGTACTTTGGGCTCCCAATATCTTCCATAATCAATTGCATTTCAAATATACTGAAGTAATATAAGTTACCTCATCACCCTAAACTTCTTTTCCGTGACTCTCTGAGCCCAGTCCTAGTATTATTTAACAATGACACATTGGGGCATCTGGGTGGCTCAGTAGGTTAAGGGTCTGACTCGTGATTTCAGCTCAGGTCATGATCTCATGGTCAGTTGTGGAATTGAGCCCCACCTTGGTCTCTGCACTGGGTGTAGAGCCTACTTAAGATTCTCTCTTTCCCTCTCCCTCTCCCTCTTCCCCACTCACACCCACAAGCACTTGCTCTTTCTCTCTTTCTCTCTCAACAAATAAAAAAATAAAAAAGACAAATTGTTTCCTATTAGTGATATTAAAATGTACACACAAACCTGGCAAATAGAATTACAGGTAGAAGTGGTTACAAAAAAATTCCATGAAGCCAAGAAGTTCACATAAACGAAACAGAAAAAATTATCAAATTCTTTACTGTGTGGAATAGAATAAAAACAAATTTTCATAGAAAATGCTAAGTTGTCTACAAGCAGTGTAAGATGAGTTCTTTAGAAATAGAAAAAGAAAAATTTAAAAAGTGGCTACACTCAATTCTGGAAGTGTACAAAACACATATGGCAAGAGAAGTCAGTTCACCTCTTTGACTGATGTTCTTGGAGATAATTTTGTCCCAGGACTGTGTTTATTTGTTTGTTTTTCAAAGGCTTATTAATTTATTTTTGAGAGAGAGAGAGTCTGGGGAGGGGCAGTGAGAAAGGGAGACAGAATCTCAAGCAGGCCCCACACTGTCAGCACAGATCCAGATGTAGAGCTCAAACCCACAAACCATGTGATCATGACCTGAGCCAAAATCAAGAGTAGGATGCTTAACCACTAAGCCACCCAGGCACCCCCGCCACCCACCCTCAAGGACTGTGTTTAAAATAAGAAATTTGTCTTTTCCATTGTCATTAGATAGGTTCTACTTATCAGTATAAAATTCCAGCTCTTTGAAAAAAGTTGAATACTTACAAAGGATCTCAAACTTTGTAGCAATTCACCTGAATGCACATACTAAATGTCACACTATTTTGAATTTGTAAATCTGATTTTGGAAAAAATCTGATATTAGGAAACATTTTCACATTAGATGTAGTTTTAGTCTGTCCTACGTCTGTGCAAAAATCTTTGTTCCCTGAAGTTTCCCTAAGTTCCTTTTACCTATTGTATAACAGTGCTTCTTACATTTTAATGTGCATGGACAGCTTGTTAGAGTGCAATTTCTGATTCAGTAGGTCTGAGATTCTGCATTTTTAACAAGCTTTCAGGTAATGACAGTGTTGCTGGTCCATGGACTATGCTCTATGGAGTAAGGTTTTAGATCACAGAATTCTTAAAACCCAGTGAAACCATGTCTCAAAGCAGGGATTAAATGGGTTAATAAAGGAAGACTTTTCATAAAGGGACATTTAAGAGTGAAAAGAAGGGGCTCCTAGGTAGCTAAGTGCATTAAGTGTCTGACTCTTGATTTCAGCTCAGGTCATGATCTCTGTGCTGTCAGCATGGAGCCTGCTTGGAATTCTCTCTCTCCATTTCTCTCTGCTCCTCCCTCACTCATTCTCTCTCTCTCTCTCAAAATAAATAAATAGACTTTAATAGTAAAAAATAAGAATGAAAAGAAAATAAGGGGTGCCTGGGTGGCTCAGTTGGTTAAGTGTCTGACTCTTAGTTAAGTGTCCGGCTCAGGTTATGATCTTATGGTTCATGAGTTCAAGCCCTGCACTGGGCTCCACACTGACAGTAAGGGGCCTGCCTGGGATTCTCTGTCTCTTCCTCTCTCTCTCTTTGTCTTTAAAATAAAGTAATGAGCTAAAAAAGAATGAAAAGAATAGGAATAGAAACTACCTTAAACTGGGACGCTTGGGTAGCTCAGTTGGCTAAGCAGCCTGTGGCCTGCTTCAGATTCTGTGTCTCCCTCTCTCTCTGATCCTCCCCTACTTGCATTCTGTCTCTCTCTCTCTCAAAAATAAATACACATTAAAAATTAAAAAAAAAAAAAAGAAAGAAACTACCTTAAACCAAGACTTGCTGAGGGCTTGACCATGGAGAAACATGTATAGTTTTAAACAAAAGGGACTTGGTCAGATTGGTTTACTATCACTCCTTGTTAAATAAACACTAAATTTTATTTTTTTAAATGTTTATTTGTTTTTGAGAGAGAGAGACTGTGAGTAGGGTAGGAGCGGAAAGAGAGGGAGATAGAGGATCAGGATCCAAAACAGCTCCTTGCTGAGAGCAGACAGCCCAATTTGGGGCTCGATCTCACAAACTGTGAGATCATGACCTGAGCCCAAGTCAGACTGAGCCACCCAGGCATCCCAAGCACTAAATTTTAGTCCCAGAGTCAATATTAACAACGCACAAGTCACCACTGGGATAGAAGCCATATAACAGAGCATCAAAACTCTAGCCAAGTCTTTATCATTCCCTCCCTCCCTCATAGCAGTTTAAGTGCATGTTGAGAAGTTTCATCAAGTGCAGGATAGGAGATATGATCTTTGTTTAGGATATATATGATCTCAAAGCTACCGACTTCCAGGCCTTCACAGTTTTGCAGAATTAAAAAAAAAAATCTTTAAGGAAACTGTCCAGGTTCAGTAACAAACTTCATCATCTGTTTTCTGATGCTTTCTAAGCTATAATTTCTTTGTAAAATGCAATATATCTTCCTTATAGGGTCATCATGAGAAAAAATGATATAGTCCAGATGGTTTATATCTTACCTCAATGAGAATCTTTCTTGGGCCCTTATTAGGCCAAGCAACTCCTTTGGGCTTCCATAACCCCAATTCATGCTTCGATCATGACACTTATTACCTTGTATTTATAAGTCTCTTTATTTTCTTACTTGAACTAGCTCCTTGATAAAGATAATGAAAGTAACCTTTATTGAGCACTTACTATGTGCCAGCCATATTCTAAATACTTTGTATCTCTACAACAGCCTTATGATGTAGGCAGTCTGCATTCTACAGATGAAGAAACTGAGGGGCACCTGGGTGGCTCAGTCAGTTAAGCATCCAACTTTGACCTAAGTCATGATCTCATGGTTCATGAGTTCAAGACCTGTAACCGACCTCTCTGCTGTCAGCAGAGCCTGCTTCAGATCCTCTGTGTCCCTCTCTCTCTGCCCCTCCCCTGCTCACACACACATTCTCTCTCTCTCAAAAATAAACATTAAAAAAAAAGAAAAAAAGTTGAGATTTATATTGAGGTAACTGCTAAAATTCATTGAGCAAATTCGTGAAAGGGCTGGGATTTAAGCACAGGCAGTCAGGCTCTAAAACCCACATTTCACTTGAGTAATAGCTTCCTCAGGTATTTATCTCAATAGTTCTACCATAACACAGTGTGGTGTGTAGAAGCCATCCAATCTTGTTGAATTTCACATTGGGGAAATCATCAGGATCCTGCTAGAAATGTAATAAATGGTTGTAGAGTCCAGATTTCTGCCGGAAGTCTCAGGTATATCTGGAATGTAAGTTTTCCACCTGTGCTGTCTCCACATCTTCAACTTCCATGCGCCCATCGGAATCCAGCTAGGCCTCTGAGGTCTCTGTCTCATTACTCTACCGTCTCAAGTCCTTTCTGTCTTCCGTGTTACCATATCTAATATATGTATGCTAGTCCCTATTGACACAGTTTCCAGCTGCTCAAGCAGCATGTCACCCAGATCAGCCCTCTGGTTTCTCTGACACTGTACTGTTTTTTCTCTGATGTCCTCATTCCCTCTCAGCGTCCTTGGCCACTTCTTCATCCTCCATGGGTCTCTAAATATTGGAGTTCCACTTCGATATTGCATCAGGTAAACTGTCTGCATTTCCTCTCTCATTCTTTTTCCTCCTCCTTCATCCCTCCCCATTTAGTACCTGACTTTAAGTACCTTCCTTGATGATGTTAATGTCTTCCCTGGCTCTTCCCTCAACTCTAAGCTCAGAACTTTCTTGCCATCTCCACTGGCATGTTTCATGGATGTTTCAAATCTCACACATTCAAAACTAAACTTGATAGTAAGGTATAAGCAGGAAAACTAAACCCCACAAGCTGTAGAGATAGGGCAAGTCTCTAGCCAAAGGAAAGGTTTTGTCACATCACATTGACTACAAACAGGAAATTAAAGGGTAGGAAAAATATTTATTAGTAACCTGACTAAAAATATGGCTCCCAGATGGGGGTGCCTGGATGGCTCAGTTGGTTAAATGTTCAACTCTTGATTTCAGCTCGGGTCATGATCTCATGGTCGTGGGATCGAGCCTGGCTTCCAGCTCTGCACTGGGTGTGGAGCCTGCCCAAGATTCTCTCTCTCTCTCTGCCTCTCCCTATTCACACANACAAATATATGTGTGTGTGTGTGTGTGTGTGTGTGTGTGTGTGTGTTTAAGATTTATTAGTGAGGGACCTGGCAGATGGTAAAGACGGTCCAAAAGCCATTTGAAGAATAGAGACTTATAAAGTCTGTCAGGAAAGCAGGCTGAAATAAACTTGCTAGGTGAGAGATAAAACTAGTTAATGTCCTACAGGACAATAAGATTGTAGCCATTTGGAAATATCTTTTCTGCTGGAGAGAAATTATTGTTTCTCTATCAGACAAAAATCTGCAAGTTATCTTGTAATTTCATGTTAACTCTTCACAGAGCCTGGGCCTAATCAGTTGTATAGAGCATAGCAAAAGTGGTCACTTCCCTAGAGAATTAAATCATCCTTGGGCAGGCCTGTTGAGACAGAACTCAAGTGTGACACTGAAAAGATACACAGCCTTCTTTTTGTTTTATTTTCAAATGTTTGATAATTTTTCTTAACAAATATCAGAATCCTTACACACTTTTTTCCTTGAGCACATAGTTTATAATGGACAGAGCTGGATGTTGACTCCAAAGTTCATATTCCTTCTATCATACTCCAAAGACACATAATATCTTTTGTTTGGGAGGAGTGCTATAGAGATCTCTAGGACTGACAACTGAATATTTGTTATCAGGACCGAGTGTTCTTATAGATTGGAAATTGGAATCTTGTTTCCAGATTTCCTCAAAGCCTACTTTGTTATTCCCACTGAGTACTCTGTTCCCAGAGACCTAGTAAATATTTCGGGTTTTGTTTGTTTGATTGTTTCTTACTATTTAAAATGTTTTTATTTATTTTTGAGACAGACAGAGGAGGGGGGGTTGGGCGGGGGTGGGGGGAGGAACAGAGAGATTGGGAGAGGGAGACACAGAATCTGAAGCAGGCTCCAGGCTCTGAGCTGTCAGCACAGAGCTCAACAAAGAGCTCAAACTTGTGAACCACAAGATCATGACCTGGGTTCAAGTCAGACACTCAACCAAGGGAGCCATCCAGATGCCCCAAACTTCAGGTTATATCATTTGTCAATTTACCCAATGTTTTCTTAGTGTTATTTATCTTTATGTACATGCCCGGTCTCCTTAAAAAGATTATAAGCCTCTCAAAAAGTCAAAAGGAGGTAAGTTTTCTAAAAACAAAAAAACAAACAACCAAAAAAAGGTTACCAGCTCCTTGGATATTCTCTATAATGCTCAGTAAGGAGTAGCAAGTAATAGGTGCCAAAATGAATGCTAAAAATATTGAGAAAAAGGAGACATATTATAAAGTAAAATAATGTGGAAAAACTTAATGGAAAGAAAGAATCTGGAATTCAACTACAAGGACAAACAGGATTTGTACTGATACACTAAGAAGGCCATACTTAGCCCCAAGGAGAATTCCTATGAGTGGGAATTTCCAGTGATGAGGGCTACACAAATTGTTGCTTCATGAGCAAATAATTTATTCATCCAGCAATTTACACTGAGTGTCTGCTATGTGTTAATCACTGGGGATATAGCTATGCCTAATGAGACATGACCCTAACTTTCATGGAGATTATAATGTACTGGGAAAAATCAATACTAATTGCACAACAGAGAATTAAATTACTATTGGGAAGTTATACTTAAATAGAAAGCTTACTTGAAAAAATAACATCCAACAATATCAATAACATACTTGAACTTACTTGAAAAAAATAACATCTCAACAGGATTCCTCAAAACTGTCAAGGTTATCAAAAATTAGTAAAGTCTGGGGCACCTGGTTGGCCCAGTCTTTAAGCATCCGACTCTTGGTTTCAGCTAAGGTCATGATCTCACAGTTTCATGAGCTTGAGCTCCATGTCAGGCTCTGTGCTGGCATTGCAGAACTTTCTTGGGATTCTCTCTGCCTCTCTCTTTGCCCTCCCTCCCATTTGTGCTGTCTCTGTCTCAAATAAATAAAATAAACTTAAAAAAGAAAAAGGAAAACCTGAGAAACTGTCATAGCCTAAGAGGACATGATGACTAAACGTAATGTGGTATTCTGGATAGGATGCTGGAACAGAAAAAGGACATTAGGTAGAAATTCAGGAAAACTGAATAAAATCTGGACTTTAGTTCACACAATAATGTATTGAAAGTAATGGATGCATATTAGTTGGTTAACTGTAACAAATGTACCATTTTAATATAAGATTGTCATAAGTACACTGTGAAGGTGTACACATGAGTTGTGTCCATCCACAGTGTCAACTTATTCAGTCATATTTTATGACTAACATAATTGTATAGCAGGTTCAGGACTCCAAACTCAAACAACATTTCACTATGCATTTAACTTGGTTTTCTACACATCACAAAAAGCAAAGCATAATACAAAATCGAACAACAAACAAGGTACAACAAGGGGCAGGAAGTTAGCAAACCAAATGCAAAATCAGTCTGTGAGCACACAGTTAAGATGAGGACCCAGCCTGGTCTGGGTCGGCTCTTGGCACATGCTGCTTTATTATTTTCAAGCAGTGTAATATCTGTTATGTTCAGAGATCAATCCAGCAAGGCCTCCCATAGAAGCTACCTTCTGATGTGGTGATATGTGAAGGGGGTCAGTGTCTGGGGAGTCTGATGGTTTGCTAAAAAGTCCTCACTTGTATTTATTTATTTTTAAAAGTTTATTTATTTATTTTGAGAGAGATTAAGAGAGAGAGAGAGCGCAAGCACACTGTGGACTATGGAGCCCAACTCGGGGCTCAAACTCATGAACCACGAAATCCTGACCTGAGCAGAAACCAAGAGTTGGACGCTTAACAGACTGAGCCAACCAGGTGCCCCAATAGCCCTCCCTTTTAAAGGAGCTAATCAGGGGCATGAGTGGCTCAGTCAGTTAAGTGTCTAACTTTAGCTCAGGTCATGATCCCCCAGTTCCTGGGTTTGAGCCCAGCATCAGGCTCTGAGCTGTCAGCACAGACCTGCTTCAGATTCTGTGTCTCTCTTCTCTCTCTGCCCCTCCCACGCTCATGCTCTGTCTCTGTTTCTCAATAATGTTTAAAAAAAATTTTTTTTAAGCAAAATAAAGGAGTTAATCAGTCTTGGGCCTTCAAAAGCCTTTTCTGGTTCTGCTAATCATCAGTTCTGGGTGTTGTCAGCCTGTGCTGGTTTTGGGGATATCTGGTCTTAGCTGCACTGTTCGTGACTGTTTGACATGTGTGACTCCATCTGGCTCTCTACACAGATGTTAACAATAGGGGAAACTGTATGTGTTGGGGGGGGGTGTTAAAAAACAATATTCAACCAAGTAAAGTGGAGGATCTAATTGGCTTTATTAAGGGATTCATGAATCAGGCAGCATCTCATCTGAGCTCTGAGGAGGTTGTACAAAATGGAAGATTTTTATAGGAAGGAAGGTGGGGCAGGAAGTTATTAGTGAAAGAAAAGGAAGGATTATCCAGGCAAGGTCACCTTTCCTTTAAGGGTTGGGGGCGGAGAGAAGGCAGGGGTCTTATTAAGTGGATTACTTCATCTTCCTTTGGGGCATGGAAAGGGCCGCCCACCCCACCCCCAGCCCCTGCCATGACAGATGACCTCATGGCTACTTACAGAAAATTCCTGATTAACGGATTAAGACTATATTATTTCTGGGGGAAGTTGAAACTGCAATTAGGTTTGGGCTTAAGCCCTAGTTTGGTGACTTGGCCTGGCCTAAGTGATGCCATTTGGGCCTATAGTTTTCTTTCTAACAGGAGAGAAGGTATATGGGAACTGGGTACTATCTGCTCAATCTAAAACAATTCTAAAAAAATAAAGTCTAGAAGTTTAAATAAATGGTTTTTTTCACTGTAAATAAAAACAAAAATTATTTGTGATAAACGCTAAGAAGGCAAAAAAAACCTGGGTATCTGTTGTTAGAGTGTATAAAGGTCACAAGAAAATCTTTTTCTGAAGAAATCACATAGAAGCTGAGAAGTTTGAAAAGGAGTTGGCTAAGAAAAGAGGAAGTCAAGATCTTTCTAGGCAGGGGCCACAGGGAATTCTAAGACTGTGAGAAAGTTAAAAGTGAGGTCAGTGTGGCTACAGCACCAGCCCTGGACATTAATGATACAACGGGGCTGTGACTGCCTAGATAGAACTTGGATATCAAGTTAAGAACTTTAAGTTTTATTCTAAAGCCAAAGGAGAACCATTCATTTGATAACCGATATTATCAGCACTAGTATGTTAAAGATCTGCTTAGCATTGGCCCTAATGCAATGAAGAAAACAAAACCCCTGCCCTCATGAAGCCCCCAGTGGCTTTTGGGGGATGGAGCAGGAGGGAAGATGGGAAGGAGGAGGGCGGAGCACCAAAAGGCTTTTGGATTTATTCTGGGATGAAGGCTTTTGAGCCAAGGAATGACTTGACCTTTGTGCATTATTTTTTTTTAATTAAAAAAAAAAAGTTTTATTTATTTCTAGGAGAGAGAGAGAGAGAGACAGGGTGAGCAAGGGAGGGTCAGAGAGAGAGGGAGTCACAGACTGAAACAGGCTCCAGGCTCTGAGCTGGCAGTCAGCACAGAGCCCAAGGCGGGGCTCGAACCCACGAACCGCGAGGTCATGACCTAAGCGAAAGTCGGAAGCTTAACCCACTAAGCCACCCAGGCACCCCCTTTGTGCATTATTTATAGAAGCTCACTTAGGCTGCGACATACACATCCCTATAATCCATTCCCCTACACCAGCCCGAGTGGCCTTTTGCAAACATCATCAGGCCTCCTCATTCTCCTGTTTTACACCCCCTATGGCTTCTGCTTGCACAGAGACAAAAATCCAAACTCCTAAAACACTTAAAGAAACTAAGCACTTAAACATGAAAGAAATTTCACTAAAAGATGTCTATTTGAAAACAAAACATGATTTTTTTTCAAATAGGTTTTTACCTACAGTGATTAAGGTGGGGGGTGGGGGGAGGAATTCACTCTCCAGAATAAACGAGGTCCCAGAGGAATTTTAGACGTCAGTCTGAAATGACCTCGGTATGCAAATCAATGTTCTTTATCTATTCAACCAAACCCTTATCTCTATTAAAGTCCGCCTGTACATGAGTGAAAAAAAGTTTTCACTTCATTCTGAAAATGCTCATCGCAAAAGCACCAAATAAACAGCTTTGGGAAACATCCTCTATTTCTTCCATACTGACTTTTTCTGCCCTTCTATCCACCCAGTCCCTACTTTTGGGAGGTTTTCTTCAACGAATTCAATTTGATCTTTTTATATATAATCAGATTTGGTGGGCTTTACATCTGAGCAAAGTTTGCTATAATCTTTCTGGGGTACACAATCCAGTGAAAATGATAAGAAAGTATATTTCATTTGTATAACCTAATGCAGACTTAATTTCAGTATGCAAATATTTAATTTTGTTCTTGGAATACTTTAAAATTTTTAATTAATGGAATTCTGGGAAGTTATTGAAAAGAGCTAGATAAATCTGCATTGAAATAACAGGTTCAAAATATACTATTAAAGGAAAATAGTTTCAGGACAATACAAAATAATCCTAGTTAAAAATGTTTATTTTGGGGGTTGCCTGGGTGGCTCAGTTGGTTAAGCTTTTGACTCTTGATCTTGGCTCAGGACTTGATCTCAGGGTCATGAGTTCAGGCACTGCACTGGGCTTTTTGCTGGGTGTGGAGTCTACTTAAGAAAAAAATGTTTATTTTGTATGTATATTTATATACGGTTAGAAAAAAGCCTATGTAACTGTGTAGCTATTGACACTATTTATTCTTGAGCATGAATAATAAATAAGATTTTAGTTTCCAGATGCACATTTCTGAAATATTTGATATTTTCTACAACTTTCTTCCTTCCTCCCTCCCTTTTTCTTCTTCCTTCCTTCCTTCCTTCCTTCCTTCTCTCCCTCCCTCTCTCCCTTTCCTTCCTTCCTTCCTTCCTTCCTTCCTTCCTTCTTTCTTTCTTTCTTTCTTTCTTTCTTTCTTTCTTTCTTTCTTTCTTTCTTTTCCTTCCTTCCTTCCTTCCTTCCTTCCTTCCTTTCCTCCTGCCTTCCTGCCTTCCTGCCTTTCTTTTTTCTTTCAATAAGCTCTAGGTTGGGGCGCTTGGGTGCTTCAGTCAGTTGGGTGTCCAGCTTCGGCTCAGGTCATGATCCCACAGTTCATGGGTTCAGGCTCTGCATTAGGCTCTGTGCTGACAGCTCAGAGCCTGGAGCCTGCTTCAGATTCTGTGTCTCCCTCCCTCTCTGTCCCCTGCTCGTGTTCTATCTCTCTCTGTCTCTCAAAAATAAATAAACATTAAAAAAAATTAATAAGCTCTAGGCTCAACATGGGTCTTGAAATCATAACCCTGAGATGAAGAGTCACAGGTTCTATCAACTGAACCAGCCAGGTGCCCCTCTACAACTTTGTTTCCAATTAGTTGTAAATCACAAAACATATAGAGTCTAATATTTATAAAGTATATAATACATAAATATTTAAATTCATATTTATAGAAACTAATAAAATAGAAGCAAATTATATGACCATCATAAAATAATGATAGCCAGTGAATAGACTACCATTTCTCTCTGGATGTGAATGATCTTTTTTATTTGGACTTCCAGCTCAAGACGACCTTATACTTGCTGACAAATTATCAGTGATTATTCTGAAAAAAAAAAAAAATTTGCTGCCATTTTGTAGCTTAAGTTAAGGAAAAGTCTACCTCCTTAATTGCAATTCCCACTCTCTTCTTTGGGAAAAAAAAAAGATCTTACCCAGTTCTTACTCATTTACTAAGCAAGCCCAATTTAGTAGTGACCAATAGTTGCTCTTCTTCCAATCCATTCTATAAGTGAGAAAGGGTGGATGGCACCTGACCACAGAACAAATAAGTCTGGTGGAATATCACCTAAGAATGTCTGCATCTGAACATTCTTTAAAAAGTCTCTGAGACTGTCCCCCTCTCTCACTGCACCCCAGCCTTCATAGAGACTTTGTATCTAGTCTTGTTGGATGGATTTCCTCCACAAAGTCACTGTCTCGTCTGGTAAGCCTGTTCTGGCCTAAACTACGTTAGGTCTCTCTTTAATGGATCTGAGCTGCTTTTCATCTGCTCCCTCCTCCTAGCACTTCTAGTAATGCATGGTCATTCTTCTATCACATCTCAGTCTGTCCTTCCCACTAAACGTTGAGTTTCTTTTTATACCTGAAGCTTAGCAGGGAACGTGTCATTGGTCCACAAATATGTATTTGAATGCCTATTCTGTACCAGGCCCTGTGCTGGGATTACCATGGTGACCAAAACAGTAAAAACTGACATTATGCAATGTAGAGTCTGGTGAAGGAAATTAGTTGTTAAGTATACAAGTAACTAATTAACTAAAATGGTGTTGAAGTCCACTACATCCAAATACTAACAGAGCATATACAGATTTAGTAGGACTTGGTCTCATTCAGGTGCAGGCTCCCTGGAGGACATGATATTTAGATGGACTCCTGAAGAATGAGAACAAGTTGCCCAGGCAGAATGTGTCTGTGTTGGGATGGAGGCAGGTAGAGTATTGACACCCAGAGGAACCCTCTAGGTAGTTGGAGAGACACATGAAGGGAGTCTGAGCTGGAAATGGCCAGTGCTGTGGAGGTGGTGAGAAAAGCGGTAACAGTCCAGGCCCAGGCCGGATCTGGCAGCTCCTAACAGGCCTTGTTGAACATCGCCCTATAGGAAATGTGAAGGAGTTGAGGGGATTTTAGCAGAGGAATGATGTGATAAGGTGATCAGATGTGCATTTTTATTTTTGTTAATTAAAATTTTTTTTAAACCTTTATTCATTTCTGAGAGACAGAGAGAGACAGAGTGCAAGTGGGGGAGGGTCAGAGAGAGAGGGAGACATAGAATCTGAAGCAGGCTCCAGGCTCTGAGCTGTCAGCACAGAGCCCAACACGGGGCTGGAACCCACAAACTGCAAGATTATGACCTTAGCTGAAGTCAACGTTCAACTGACTGAGCCATCCAGGGGCCCCTAGATATGCATTTTTAAAAGTTGACGTTTTTAGGCCACTAGATGAAAAATGGAATGTAGACGAGCAGGAATGGGCAAAGAGCGATTAGTTAAGGCAAAATGCAATGGTGGCTTAATGAGTGTACATTGAATGAATGAAGTTTAGAATCAAAGCATAGGATATAAGTCCTGGAAAGTCCCCCAGATCCCATCCAAGTTTTATATTTCAGTTAATGAGAAAATCGAGCCCCAGAGTAGCACCTTGAAGTATTCAAAGCTACGCAGTGTATTCATAGCAGAGCTAGGATTGCCAACCAGTTATGTATTTTGTCTCTTTCCATGGACCTCCTTATGTGCCTCAGCAAGTTTTTAAATGGAAAAAAAGCCAAAGCAGTGCTTCACTAAGTGATGGGTATATGGAGTTGATTGCGCTCTGCTTTATTTTGATGTCTGAAAACATTAATAATAAGCAGTTTTATAAGAAGCATTGCTTTAAAACTGTCAGGGCATAGGTCAAATTCAAGGCCTTTGAAACAATTTGGCAAAGGAAACCAGCCCAGGGCTTCCTGGTGCTATGATACTTACATAGCACCCTCTGTTTCCTAGCCTGGTAGACTCAGCTGGGTGGTATTAGGACTGATTGCCATGTCATAGATAATGCCATATTGCTGGACTTGATGGCACTTGTATAGAAACACTCAACCCCTCTTTGGTTCTTCTGTAAAATTGGGAGTCCATGCTGCCAAATGCAAAAGCAATTATATTGCTTTTTTGAACAAAGGACAAAGTTTGATGTCCTTTGTTCAAGGTAAAACAATACACGGATTGAGGAAGTGCAGTGCCTGCCAAGCTATGAGCACTCTTCCTGAGAGATTTTGAAGAAGAGTGAGTCCTACAGAGTGTTAGAAGAAGGAACACAGAAACAGGGCATGATTGGCTAGGCAGTTAGGGGTTTACCTTTAAGACTAGCAGGTCCCATTTTGTAGAGTAAGCTAGATGAGTTAGAGGATTGTGATTGGTTTATGTTAGGTTGCCTTGATGGTGAGGCATTTCTCCTAAGTTCAGGCTATCAACCTGAGGTAAACTGGGGCAAGTTTAGGGTAAACTGAGGTAAACTGGGCCAGGTTTGAATTACCTGGAATTGAGTTTATTTGGACATAGAAGAAATGAAATTCAGGAAGCACATACTATAGCAAGCTACAGGAGGGTCTCTTGAAGGTTTGGGATAGGATTATTAATGTGTAGGGAGTGTAAAGAGGGGGAAGTCCAGCCAGAGTCCAAGCGGTAAGTTAGGTGGCTTGAGGATGAGGAAAGACTCTTGGCAGATGTCCATTGGACAGGAGATAAGTCTCAGTATTCCATAAATCAGGCATTTAATGGAAATCAGTCCCTTGGTTCTTAAATTCTGTTCTTCTGAAAGCATGTTGATGAGATTCTTCATTTCATATCCTCTGGCCTGGCCTCGGTCACTGGAGCAGCCTCCATTTAGTGGTTCCCCAAACACAAAATACCTTTATTAATACTTTTTATAGAGGGGAGATTGTGAAACCAAAGTGAGTCCATGTATGTCCCATATTTCCTGATCAATGAATGCTATTTTTTTCTTAACTTTTCCTGGACTCTGAGTAATCAATGTCACCACAGCTGTCTGTATAAACAATCAAGAGTGACCTAATAATTGTCTACTTATGATTTATATTGCATGTTAAAAATAAACTTGAAGGGGTGCCTGGGTGGCTCAATTGGTTAAGTGTCTGACTCTCAATTTCAGCTCAGGTCTCAGATCTCATGGTTCGTGAATTCAAGCCCCACATCGGGGTCTGTGCTAACAGTGCAGAGCCTGCTTGGGATTCTCTTTCTCCCTGTCTCTCTTATCCTCCCTGCTCACTTGCTCTCTCAAAATAAATAAGCTTTAAAATTTTTAAAAATAAATAAATAAACTTGAAGAAGTTCTTTTTTTTTTTAAATTTAAGCTGGGGATTGTTACTAATTCAATAGTTTCAGAATATAGAAAGCAAAGATAATAGTTTGTATCCACTAAGACAATTATATGGAAGGCAGGTGAGGTAATCCTATTTGTTTTCAATTTGAAATCTCTGGGTTTTGGAGGTGATGGTTGATAGTTAAAGAAATTAATTAGCTTTAGCTATTAGTTTCTTTTCTAAAGTCACTGGCGAGGTGGGCCTTCCTTAGAAGATGTGACCAAGGAATTCTTCAGATAGCACCCTCCATTTTATCTTCTTCCCAGTCTGAATACCACTAAATTCTCTGGTATTCAGAAAACATACAGTTAACCTTCTCCCTATTTTGTCTCCTTCAAAAATTTTTTAATGTTTATTTATTTTTGAGAGAGAGAGAGAGCAAGAGCAGGGGAGGGGCAGAGAGAGGAGACACAGAATCCAAAGCAGGCTCCAGGCTCTGACCTGTCAGCACAGAGCCCAACATGGGGCTCAAACTCATGAAGAGTGAGATCACGACCTGAGCCAAAGTCGGACGCTTAACCAACTGAACCACCCAGGCATCCCTTTTAAATTATTTTCTCACCCCAATCTTATACCAGTGAGGGCAGATTTGAAGGGGCAAATCTGGTGGCACACTGTAAGTACTAAATAGTTTCTGAGTGAATGAAGCAATTCAAAAGCAAATTTGATCCCTATAATTTAAATATAATATTGAGGGGCACCTGGGTGGCTCAGTCAAATCTAGAGTCAGACGTTCAACCAACCAAGCCACCCAGGGTTAAGCGTCCAACTTAGGCTCAGGTCATGATCTCACAGTTAGTGAGTTTGAGCACCATTTCGGGCTCTGTGCTGACAGCTCAGAGCCTAGAGCCTGCTTCTGATTCTGTGTCTTCCTCTCTCTCTCCGCCTCTCCCCTGCTCATACTTTGTCTCTCTCTCTCAAAAATAAATAAATATTAAGATAAATAAATAAATAAAACACTGAAAGATGTATACAAGAGAAAAGCACATTATAGAAAGTGAAAGTACACTCCCATAATTCATTCCTGGGTTGCAGGGCTGGTTCCCATCAGCCCGTTCCACAATATAATCCTGGCTAACATTTTGACCAGTAACTTTACTAAAAATACTGGACTAAACATTCTTGTAGATCTCTGTGCACTGTGGAAAGTTATGTTGGGTCAAAAGCTGTGTGTATGTGTGTGTGTGTTTATTTTGGCAGTGCCATCTCATTCTCCAAAAAAGTTGTAAAATTTATATTTCTCAAACATAGTGTTGTGAGGTGATCCACGAATATTTTATTTCACTTTACAAATCCTTATTTTCTAGATTATAAAAGTAATGCATTCTTTTAAAAAGAGCTGGAACAATTTGGGTGCATACAAAGTAGAAAATTAAATTTTGCTATATCAAAGTTTGGATATATATTATTAATTTTTTTTAAGTTGGCTTCACACCTAGTGTAGAGCTGACCTCAGGGGGCCAAACTCATGACCCTGAGATCAAGATCTGACCGGACTCAAGATCAGGAGCTGGAAGCCCACTAACTGAGCCACCCAGGCACTCTGAGATTATTTTAGAATGAGACAACAATATAGTAACTTTCCCAAACCAATTTCACTTTGTCTTTTCTTCTTTTTCCCACAGAATATGTAACCAAACTATGTCACTGCTAAAAAATTCTGGGAGAAGCCTGCCTAAACCTTCGGTGCTTTTATATTTCCAGGCCCTACTTTGCATCCTGCAATCATCTTCAGATGCACACACATCAAATATTGTGTGTGTGTGATATAGAAGGGCAATAATATAATATTGTTTTTCTTAAAAGTACTTGGCCATAAGTAATTTACCAGATATAATTTCTCAATAACTTTTCTGCATGCTCAGGATTTCTTTTTTTTTAAAGATTTTTTTTTTAATGTTTTATTTATTTCTAGGAGAGAGAGAGAGACAGCGTGAGCAGGGGAGGGTCAGAGAGAGAGGGAGACACAGACTCTGAAATAGGCTCCAGGCTCTGAGCTGGCAGTCAGCACAGAGCCCGACGCGGGGCTCGAACCCACGAACTGCGAGATCATGACCTAAGCGAAAGTCGGACGCTTAACCGACTAAGCCACCCAGGCACCCCTGCATGCTCAGGATTTCTTATGAAGTGAGAAAATCTAACCTATAAGCTTTAAAATGACATTTTAATAAATGCTAAGTTTATTAAGTTGACATAATGTGTCTGTAAGACATTTCATTAAACCTGTTATCTGTCTTACAATCTATTTTTCAAAGTTTAGAGCATAAAACTTTGTAGGTATGGCTTAAAAATGATCATATCTGGGGTGCCTTGGTGGCTCTCTGTTGGTTAAGCATCTGACTCATGCTTCCTCTCTCTTTCAAAATAAAAAGTTAAAAAAAATGAAATTTTTACAACCAAAATGAAATTATTACAACCAATCCTTCATAAATACAAGCAATTATCAGGGAATACTATGAAAAAATATATGCCAACAAACTGTACAACCTGGAAGAAATGGACAAATTCCTAAACACCCACACACTACCAAAACTCAAACAGGAAGAAATAGAAAATTTGAACAGAACTATAACTAGTGAAGAAATTGAATAAGTTATAAAAAAATCTCCCAACAAATAAGAGTCCTGGACCAGATGGCTTCTCTAGGGAATTCTACCAGACGCTTGAAACAGAGTTAACAGCCATTCTTCTCAAGCTGTTCCAAAAAAATAGAAATGGAAGGAAAACTTCTGGACTCATTCTATGAAGCCAGTATCACTTTGATTCCCAAACCAGAGGCCCAGTAAAAATGAGAACTACAGGCCAATATCCCTGATGAATATGGATGCAAAAATTCTCAACAAGATACTAGCAAATTGAATTCAAGAGCATATAAAAAGAATTATCCACGATGATCAAGTGGGATTCATCCCTGGGTTACAGGGCTGGTTCAATATTCGCAAATCAATCAATGTGATACATCACATCAACGAAAGAAAAGATAAGAACCATATGATCCTGTCAATAGATGCAGAAAAAGCATTTGACAAAATACAGCATTCTTTCTTAATAAAAATCCTTGAGAAAGTTGGGGTAGAAAGAACTTACTTAAACATCATAAAAGCCGTTTATGAAAAGCCCACAGCTAATATCATCCTCAATGGGGATAAACTGAGAGCTTTCCCCATGAGATCAGGAACATGACAGGGATGTCCACTCTCACCACTGTTGTTTAACATATAGTGTTGGAGGTCCTACCATCAGCAAGCAGACAACAAAATGAAATAAAAGGCATCAGAATTGGCGAATATGAAATCAAACTTTCACTTTTCGCAGAAGACATGATCCTCTACATTGAAAACCCAACCGACTCCACCAAAAGTCTGCTGGAACTGATCCATGAATTCAGCAAAGTTGCAGATACAAAATCAATGTACAGAAATTGGTTGCATTTTTATACACCAATAATGAAGCAACAGAAAATCAAGTAACTGATTCCATTCACAATTGCACCAAAAACCATAAAATACCTAGGAATAAACCTAACCAAAGATGTAAAAGATCTGTATGATGAAAACTATAGGAAACTTATGAAGGAGATTGAAGAAGACACAAAGAAATGGAAAAACATTCCATGCTCATGGATTGGAAGAATAAACATCATTAAAATGTTGATACTACCCAAAGCAATCTACACATTCAATGCAACCCCAATCAAAATTGCACCAACATTCTTCTCAAAGCTAGAACAAACAATCCTCAAATTTGTATGGAATCATGAAAAACCCCGAATAGCAAAACAATATTGAAGAAGAAAACCAAAATGAGAGGCTTCACCATCCCAGACTTTAGCCTCTACTACAAAGCTGTCATCATCAAGACAGTATGGTATTGGCACAAACACAGACACATAGACCAATGAAATAGAATAGAGAACTCAGAATTGGACCCACAAATGTATGGCCAACTCATCTCTGACAAAGCAGGAAAGAGTATCCAATGGAAAAAAGACAGCCTCTTTAACAAATGATGCTGGGAGAACTGGATAGCAACATGCAGAAGAATGAAACTAGATCACTTTTTTTATACCATACACACAAATAAACTCAAAACGGATGAAGGACCTATATGTGAGACAGGAAACATCAAAACCCTAGAGGAGAAAGCAGGAAACAACCTCTTTGACCTCAGCCGCAGCAATTTCTTACTCAACACATTTCCAAAGACAAGGGAATAAAAAACAAAAATGAACTATTGGGACCTCATCAAAATAAAAAGCTTTTGCACTACAAAGGAAACAATCAACAAAACTAATGGGCAACCGACAGAATTGGAAAAGATAGTTGCAAAAGATAGTTGCAAATGACATATCTGATAAAGAGCTAGTATCCAAGATCTATAAGGACCCCACCAAACTCCACACCCAAAAAATAAGTAATCCAGTGAAGAAATGGACAGAAGACATGAATAGACCCTTTTCCAAAGAGGACATCCAGATGGCCAACAGACATATGAAATGCTGTTCAACGTCACTCATCGTCAGGAAAATACAGATTAAAACCACACTGAGATACCACATCACACCAATCAGAGTGGCTGAAATGAACAAATGAGGAGACTCTAGATGCTGGTGAGGATGTGGAGAAACAGGCACCCTCCTATTCTGTTGGTGGGAATGTAAACTGGTGCAGCCCCTCTGGAAAACAGAGTGGAGTTTCCTCAAAAAATTAACAATAAAACTCCCCTATGACCCAGCAATAGCACTGCTAGGAATTTACCTAAGGAATACAGGAGTGCTGATGCATAGGGACACATGTACCCCAACGTTCACAGCAGCACTCTCAACAATAGCCAAATCATGGAAAGAGCCTAAATGTCCAACAACTGACGAATGGATAAGGAAGATATGGTTTATAGATACAATGAAATACTACTTGACAATGAGAAAGAATGAAATCTGGCCATGTGTAGCAACATGGATGGAACTTGAGGGTGTTATGCTGAGTGAAATAAGTCAGGCAGAGAAGGACAAATACCATATGTTTTCACTCATATGTGGATCTGGAGAAACTTAACAGAAAACCATGGGGGAGGGGAAGGAGGAAAAAAGTTACAGAGAGGGGAGGAGGCAACCATAAGAGACTTTTAAATACTGAGAACAAACTGAGGGTGAGTGGGAGGGTGGGGGGAGGGGAAATTGGTTGATGGGCATGGAGGAGGGCACTTGTTGGGATGAACACTGGGTGTTGTATGGAAACCAATTTGAGAATAAATTATACTTAAAAAACAAAATTGCTGGGACAAAAGGTAAGTAAAAATTAAAAAAATTTTTAATTAAAAAAAGTTTAATTTTGAGACGGAGAGACAGTGCACCTAAGTGGGGGAGGGGAAGAGAGAGGGAGACAGAATCTGAAGCAGACTCCAAGCTGTTAGCACAGAGCCCAATGTGTGGCTCCATCCCACAAACTGTGAGATCATGACCTGAGCCAAAGTTGGACACTTAACTGACTGAGCTACCCAGCTGCCCCCAATAAAGTTTTTTAAAAATGTTTATTTATTTTTGGGGGGGGGAGAGAGAGAGAGAGAGAGAGAGACTGTGTGTGAGTGGGGGAGGGCAGAGAGAGAGGGGGAGAGAGAATCCCAAGCAGACTCTGTGCTGTCAGTGCAGAGTCTGACTCGGGGCTCAAACTCATGAACTGTGAGACCATGACCTGAGTTGAAATCAAAAGTCAAACTGTTAACAGATTGAGCCACCCGGACCCCCCAATTGTCGAGCATTGTAGCCAAATTACCCTCCTAAGAGGTGATACCTATTTACACAGCAACTTCCAGTGTATGGGACTGCTTAGAGGTTTCTTTTTCTTCCTTCCTTCCTTTCATTTTCTTCCTTCCTTCCTTTCTCTTCTTTTTCTTCCTTCCTTCCATCCTCCCTCCCTCCCTTCATTCTATCCTCCCCCCCCCTTCCTTTCATCCTTCGTTCCTTCCTTTTTCTTCTTTTGTGCAGGTGAGGGGCAGAGATAGGGAGAGAGAGAATTCCAGGCAGGCTCTGCACTGCCAGAAAGGAGCCCGTTGTGGGGCTTGAACCCAGGAGCTGTGACATCATGACCTAAGCCATAACCAAGAGTTGGACACTTAAGCTACTGAGCTACCCAGACACCTCTAGAATTTTCTTTCTGAGTATTATTTATTTATTTACTTTACATTTTCTCCCCACTGGAATTAAAAAAGCAATATAACACCAGTAAGCACATATATTTTAAAGCAAATGAAAAGCTCTCATTGTAGCCTCAGATCTATTTCTGCTCTTCTGTGTTCCTCTGCATTTTTCTGAAAGGGGAGCTACACTGCCTGCTGTTTGTCCTGGGCTTCCTGTAAGCTGGTCTCTGACTGGTTTGGGCTAGTGGAAAGCATTGGCAAGAGACTGGAGTGGTGAGGCGTCAGAAATTGGGCATTTTTGGGGCGCCTGGGTGCTCAGTCAGTTAAGTGTCCAACTCTTGGTTTTAGCTCAGGTCATGACGTCACAGTTTTGTGAGTTCAAGCCCCACATGGGGCTCTGCGCTGGCAGTGCAGAGCCTGCTTGGGATTCTCTCTCCCTTGCTCTCTGCCCCTCCCTCCCTCTCTCTGTTTCTGTCTCTCTCAAAATAAATAAATAAACTTAAAAAACAAAAAAGTCAGGGGCTCCTGGGCGGCTTAGTCGGTTAAGCGTCCGGCTTTCGCTTGGGTCATGATCTCTCGGTTTGTGGGTTCGAGCCCCGCGTCGGGCTCTGTGCTGACTGCCAGCTCAGAGCCTGGAGCCTGTTTCGGTCTGTGGCTCCCTCTCTCTCTGACCCTCCCCTGCTCACGCTGTGTCTCTCTCCTCTCCTAAAAATAAAAATAAAAAAAACAAAAAACAAAAAAGTCAGACATTTTTCCTCTGTCCCGGGAAGTGTCTTAGCAAAGACAGTGATTACCTCTGTTCCACCTTCTCCATGGGTCCTCCTGCTGCTAACAGGCGCCCTGCTGAGGCTCTGCACCTGCAGCACACCCCTAGCTCTGCACCTGTGGCATACCCCTAACTCCGCACCTGCGGCATACCCCTAGCTGCCTGGAGGCCCTGTTTGGCTTCTCTGCTCTTCCACTGCCTCTGCAAACAATCCCTTGCCTCAAATTCCCTGTGATTTAAATACTTAGAAGTGGATTCTGTTTCCTGGTAGGACCGTGACTGATACACACATCACCTCACCATCCTTGCATTATTTTAATTACCACATTTTCTTCTAAATGCTCACATATTTTTACACTGTTACAACCATGTAAGTTAATATTTTGTCATTTCCTTCATTTAACATTACGTCATCAACATACAATATAAACATACTTTTGAGTCCTTTTAATAATTATGTTTAAGGGCTGCAGAGTTTCTTGTTGATGTGCCACGAATCATTAATCGTTTCATGTATATGTAGTATGAAATTATTACCCATGAGAACTGAACCTAACTTACTTTTTTGTCCCTGGGCTAAACAGTTCTGGGATCAGACCAAAATAACTTAGCTATTTGCTCTATGAAATTCTTGTTCTTAAAAGACATCACTATGAACCAACTTAAAGAGGTTACTGATCAAAATTAACAACTTGCTCATTAATACTTGTTTTAATACCCTCATCTTTCTATGCTCACTAATCCTAGACTATTATAAATTCTGCTTATTCCCAACCAGTTTCCTGCCCTCCCAGACCTATTTAAGTCATCCAACCTGGGCCTAAAACCCTAGAAATATCCTCCTCTGACTACTAAGACTCTGTCAAGGTGCTGCTCCCTTTTGTCTGTAGTATTCTAATAAATTTAGCTTTGTTTGACCAACAAATTTTTCTGGTGGTCTTTTGGGAGGTTAATGACTAACAGCAATAATCTATATCATAGGATTATCATGAACAGTGTATGAAAACAAGTATCTGAAAGCATGTCTAAACAATAATGTACTTTCCTGTGCATGGCACACAGACTCTAAGATGGCCCTAATTATCACTTCCCTCTTCTTCCCTTTTCTGGAAACAAGAAGATCTAATGTGACCCGAGAAACCTGGAACAGAAGGGCAATGAACTGACATTTAGTGAACACTCAATATGTGTCAGGCACTTCTGAGATTTCATTTTGTCCTCACATGAGTCCTGCCAGAATGGCATTATTATTCTGATTGTCCAGACTAAGTGAGGCAGGCTGAGAGAGTTTAAAGGATTTGCTAGAGGTCTGACTCTAAATGGCAAAGCCAGGATTCCACCCATGTCTGTCTGACTCAGCTTGTACTTTCCCTCCTGTTATGGCTTTACTTCCCAGACTTGTATTGTTTTTACTGCAATTATAGAAGGTGAGGCTGAGATTTCAGGGCAGGAAGCTGTTCAGTTCCTTTACAGAACCCCACGGGGGAAAATAACATTCTAGAGCAGCACTGATCAAATAGAAATATAATGGAAGCCACCTATGTAATTTCACGTTTTCTGGTAACTGCCACTGAAAATAGTGAAAAGAAAGAAGTGAAATTAATTCTTTAAACTGCTCATTTTAAAATAATTACAGACTCACAGGAAGTTGCAAAAATAGTACAGAGGAATCCTGTGTTCTCTTTCTTCCACTCTTCTCTAATGAAAACGTCTTAGATAATTATAAAATCAAAACAATGAAATTGACATTGGTACAATCCACAGATGTTAGTCAGATTTCATCAGATTTATATGCAGATGGAAGGGTTCCATCCCCACAAAGATCTCCTTTGTGGTATCCTTATACTCAGTAAGCCACCATCCCATATCCCATTCTTTTTTTTTTTTTAATGTTTATTTATTTATTTTTGAAAGAGGTAGCACAAGCAAGGGAGGAGCAGAGAGACAGAGGGAGATACAGTATCCAAAGGAGGCTCCAGGCTCCACGATGTCAGCGTACAGCCCACTGTGGGGCTTGACCCTACAAACTGTGAGATCTGACTGAGCCACCCAAGTGCCCCCCCACATCCCACTCTTAACACTTGACCACTTCTAACCTATTCTCCATGTCTATAATTTTGTCACTTTGAGATGTTACATAGATGGAATCATGCAGCATAGTAATTACCCAGGGCTGCTAAAACAAATGGCTACAAACTGGGTGGTTTAAAACAAGAGAAACTTATTCTCCCACAGTTCTGGAGGCTAGGGTCCAAAATCAGGGTGTCAGCAGGACCATGCTCACTCTGAAAGGCTTCTAGGGAAAGATCCAGTCCAGATCTCTTTGAGCTTCTCGTGGTTGCCAGCTTCTTTGGCTTGCGGCCACCTCACTCCAATCTCTGCCTCGGCCTTCACATTACCTTCTCCTTGGTCTGTGTTCTCTGTGTGTCTCTCACGAGGACATATGTCAGTGGCTTTAGGACACATCAAGATAATCTAGGATAATCTCCTCATTTCAAGATCCTTAATTTAATTACATTTGCAAAGGCCCTGAGATAGGAGTATGCCTGCCATGTGTAGCTGGAGCTCAGTGAACGAGGGCTAGACAAGGAGGAGATGTCCATAGGAGATGTTGGGGAGGGCGGGTAGTAGGAGAAAATGCAAAAATTAGAATACCAGTTAATAATAACCGCTCTCTCTCTTTTTTTCTCTCTCTCTCTCTCTATATATACATACACATGTTGGAATCAAAGTATGGGGTGTATATTAGTAGTATTAAGTTGTTTTGTGAATATAGACTCAATGTCAGGAGAGATTAAATAATTTTGACATCTATTCTAAGCCATGGAAAATCCAAATGAACTGTCATTTGTCCTAAACTCAGAATATATGTCTCTAACAGCCACATTCAGTGTCTCAGTCCTCTCTGGACAGTGTTAGGTCAACAGTGCCAACTTTTCTCTCTTCATTTTCCTCCTTTCTACATTATATGCAGACAAGTTTTTTATGGAAATACATTCTTTCTTCTGAGCACACTACAAGAACTTACATTTTATCTTCATCCAAATCAATATCCTTGATTTGGTTAAGGTTTGATTGTGTGACAGTCACAATTATGATTAGATTGTAGTGCTGTCTTTGTTTTGTTTGTTTGTCTGAGTGAATTCATCACTGCTTATTTAAGACATTGTTGGTAGAAAGCCAAGCCCATACTTGAAAGAGTGTCAGTCCTAAATTGGTGCCATGGACTTCACTTTCAGTTGTGTTTTGCTCCAAACCCAGCTGGTTTTCTATTCTGGTTTACCTGATTTTTTATTTTTTATTATTTTTTTTTTAGCATTAATTCATTTCTGAGAGACAGAGAGAGACAGAGCACAAGCTGGGGAGGGCAGAGAGAGAGGGAGACACAGAATCTGAAGCAGGCTCTAGGCTCCAAGCTGTCAGCGCAGAGCCCGACACAGGGCTCAAACCCATGAACCATGAGATCATGACCTGAGCAGAAGTCGGACACTTAACCAATTGAGCCACTGGCGCCCCTGGTTTACCTGATTTTCTTTCCCACATCTCTGCTCCTGCCTCTTTATCTTTCAGCAGAGACCCGGTCTCTCCTCCTCCTGGAATGATACATTAGGAATGACCTTAAGGTAACCAATCTCTAGACTTTGGACTAGAGGCAGTCTGTGGACAGCTTAGTTTCCTATAAGACATCCTCTGCTGCATCATTGAAACTTTGCCTGGCTGGAAGCAATTTCTCTTCCAAACTCGAAAAGCTCTTATTGTCTGTTCTTTTACTAAAGCAGGATTTTATTTTTCTCAGCTAAATTGTAATCTGGTGAAGGTCAAAACCTGGTTTATATTTCTTTACCTGCCTCCTACCTGTGTGCCCTAAACAGAGGGAGATGCTTTGTAAATATCTGTGAAATAAAATAATTTTTGGGATAAGAAGTTACTTTTTTTTTTTAATTTGAGAGAGAGAGAGAAAGTGAGAGAGAGAGCATGCATGCGAGAGCCAGGGAGAGGGGCAAAGGGAAAGAGAATCTTAAGCAGGATCCACCCTTACTGCAGAGCCTGATGCAGGGCTCCATCCTATCACTGTGAGATCATGACCTGAGCCAAAATCAAGAGCTGGATGCTTAGACTGAGCCACACAGTTGCCCCAAGAGTGACTTTTTATCATAATTTGGTGGAGACTGTTTTAGGATAAAAATCATCATTCTCAGATGTAACATTTTGTGAAAGGATTTCAAACACTTTCCAAAATAACTCAAATGCAGACAAATAACCCAAAGAAAAACTCATGTCTATCCTTTACAGGTATATGTTAATTTATTTTTACTATTATTTTTTAAAAAAATTTTAATGCTTATTTATTTTTGAGATAGAGGGGGAGGGAGGAGCAGAGAGAGGAAAACACAGAATCTGAAGGAGGCTCCCAGCTCTGAGCTGTCAGCACAGAGCCTGACGTGGGAGACTTGAACCCATGAACCATCAGAGCATGACCTGAGCTGAAGTGGGATGCTTAACCAACTGAGCCACCCAGGAGCCCCTACTACTATAATTTTTTAAAGATTTGTTTATCTTTGAGAGAGAGAGAGCACAAGCAGGGAAGGAGCAAAGAGAGACAGAAGATCTGAAGCAACCTTGCGCTGACAGCAGTGAGCCCAGTGCAGGGCTTGAACTCACAGCCGTGAGATCATGACCTGAGCCAAAGTCAGAGGCTCATCTGATGGACTGAGCCACCCAGGAACCCCTCTACAGCCATAATTTTTAAAAGTCAGGCTTATTAAGGTATACTTTGCATTGGGTAAAATTTGCCCTTTTAAGTCGTTCATTTCTGTGAATTTTGAGAAGTCTGTACAGTAGTGTAGCCATCACCTAGCCAAGATATAAATCATTGACATTACCCCCCAAATTCCCTTATATCTGTTTATAGTCAATCCCCTTCCCTAACCACCAGCCCCTGGCAAATACTGATCTGATTGTGTCTCTAACTGACTTGCCTTTCCCAGAATGTTATACAAATGGAATCATAAGGTAAGTGGCCTTTTGTATCTGGCTTCTTTTGCTTAGTGTAATGCTCTTGAGATTCATCTATGCAGTTGCCCCATAGCTAGTTCCTTTTTATTGCCATTGGAAGGTCCAGAATATGCCACTCACTGTGGCATAAAAATTTTTAGAAGCCATTGAGTTTCTGAAATCTCTCATCTACCTAAATGCAGAGCCTCTCATAACTAGTTTAAAAAAACTCCAATCGTCATAACCCCTGTCCCTGGGATCAACCAGAAACATAGACTCCTATCACTTATCCCAGGAGATGAGAGGTCTCCACACCATATCACACATTGTCACAAAACAATCATATCTCTCGAATCTTCTCCTGAGGCCCATTTATCTTTCTAAAAACTCATTTGTTCTTCCCTTAAGTGCCCTTTCTTCCACTACCTGCCATTATTAAGAAGTCATTACTTTTCCCATAAGTGTCCTTCTCCTCCTCCTCTGCCCCTATTAGGATGATATATAAGACCCAGATTCTAAGCCCCTTTGTGTCAGTTTACTGTGTACACTTTTACATACCTTAACAAAAAGGATGATAACTTTTATCTTTTGCTAATCTGTCTTTGTCAGTCTAATTCACAGGGCCTGAATTACTTAAATTAAGAGAGTAAAGGGAAAGTTTTAGTTCCCTGACACTATTATTCCATTGTATGGGTGTATTAAAATTTGTTTATCTGCTAACCAATTGGACTTTTGGGTGGTCCTTAGTTTTTGGACACTTTCCTACAGGGTCTTTGCATGGTAAATATGTTCAATTCTCTTGCATTAAAACTGTTAAAAAACAAAAATTCAACGAAGTAAGTTTGAAAATCCAATTGTCTTTATTAATCGGTTCATGAATTGAGCAGTTCCTCTCAGTGGAACACTGAGGAGTTGTACAAAATGGAATATTTATATGGAATGGGAGGGTGGGGCAAGGAAGGTATTAGCAAAAGGGAAGAAAAGATTGTTTCAGACAAAGTCATCTTCCCTTAGTGCAAAGGGCAGGAATCTTATCATGCAGATTACCTCATCTTTTTGGGGGAGAAATGGGGGATGTGGGCCTATGTGACAAATTACCTCATTGATGCTGATCAGAAAATTCCTGACTGATCAGTTAAGACTACATTTATGGAGGAGGTTGAAACTTGGCTTAAGTGATGCCATTTTGGACCTGTGGTTTTTTTTTTTTTTAACAACAGGATACCTGGATTATATGCCATGTGTCTTTGTAGGAAATACACAAACCAATTCCAACATTTTCCATCAATAATATATGAGAGTTCCAGGTGCTTAGCATTCTTTTTTTTTTATAAAGTTTTAAAATTTTATTTCCAAGAGACAGAACAAATAGATGAGGGACAGAGAGAGAGAGAAAGGGGACAGAGGATCCAGAGCAGGCCCCGTGCTGACCGCAGAGAGCCCAATGCAGGGCTTGAACCCATGAACCCTGAGACCATGACCCGAGCTGAAGTTGGAAGCTTAACCAACTGAGCCACCCAGGTGCCCTGTTCTTTTCAATACTTCAGATTGCCAACTCTTTTACTTTTAGCCATTCTAGTATGTTAACTGATTATTTGAAGACAAATAAAGAAAAGGTACAGTTTTACTCATCTAAGAAACATTTATTGATAAAACCAGTGTCAGGTTTTAGCTTTGGCTGAGTTGATACACTTTGTCAGATATTTGATTTTTCTTGACTATGGAAGGAATATTATCATATTGAGAACATACAAACGGTTCTTTATCTCCAGACTCTTGAAGTAAGGTGAGAAAGACACGGGAAAGAGAATATGTACGCGTATACTTTTCATGGCACTTTGGGAGCACAGACTGGGAGCTTTTTACTTCTCCATGGAAGGAAGGAAAAGATTGCCAGAAGCTGTCTTTTAAGTTAAGCACCCCTGCCCCTAAATTGATGTTGTTTTGTAGGTTAAAACGTGGATGCTGGGTCTTTCGTATTTTAAATGCAATAGAAGACAATAAGGGTTTCCTTAGCCAGAAAGTAATTAATCTTAATATGAAAATAGATTGGGGGGGTGCCTGCCTGGTTCAGTCAGTAGAGCATGTGACTCTTGGTCTCACAGTTCTGAGTTGGAGCCCCACGTTGGGTGTAGAGATTACTTAAATAAACAATACATTTAAAAATATATATATATATGATNCCTCTCTCTCTGACCCTCCCCTGCTCACACTGTCTCTCTCTCTCTCTCTCCTAGAAATAAAAATAAATAAATAAATAAATAAAATAAAAAAATATATATGAAGATAGGCTTAAAAGTTAGGGATATATGGGGCACCTGGGTGGCTTAGTCTGTCAAGCATCTGACTTTAGCTCAAGTCATGATCTCACGGTTCCTGGGTTTGAGCCCTGCGTCTGGCTCTGTGCTGACAGCTCGGAGGCTGGAACCTGCTTCTGATTCTGTGTCTCCCTCTCTCTCTGCCCCTCCCTTTGGCTCAGGTCATGATCTCAGGGTTGTTTGTGAGTTTGAGCCCCGAATTTGGGATTCTCTCTCTTTCCCCCTCTCTCCTTGCCCCCTCCCTGGCTCTCTCTCTCTCTCTCTCAAAATAAATAAATTAAAAAAATTAAAAAAAAGAAAGGACAACAGGATTAGATGAGGATTAGGAGAGGTGGGAATGAGAGGCAGGGATGGAGGTTACTGGACAGTTTTTCAGAAGAGGAACAGCAAGGAGAACAGGGAACCACGAGGGGGAGAGTAGCCAAGGTTCAAGGAGGCCAGTGGGGCTGAAGGGAAGAGGAACAGGGGAGAGTTGTTCAAAGTGTGTTCTGGGCTCCAGGAGAGGGTAGGAAGGAGCCCAGCTCATTCTGGGGTTGCCTTGTTCACCTCCCTTCCTTCTCTCAGCACTTCGGGAACATCTCCAAGCCTCAAGCTGCAGATACGATAGTGGATAAGACGTTGTGCTCCAGTTTGTCAGAACCAGAACGAAAGGTCAGGGTCCAAATGGAAGCAAGGATAGATGATCCTGCATTTAATAGAGCTAGACCAGGCCTTAAATCCCTGTCTTCAGACAATGCCAATCTTTTTTTTTTCTTTTTAAAGGTTTTATTTACTTTTTAAATGTTTTTAAAGTTTATTTTGAGTGAGAGTGAGAGAGTGCGTGTGTGAGTGGGGAGAGAGGGACAAAGGGAGAGGGAAGGAGAGAGTCCCAATGATATGGGACTCCATCTCACCAACTGTGAGATCATGACCCAAGAGGAAATCCAGAGTTGGATGCTTAACCGACTAAGCCACCCAGTCGCCCCTTTTAAGATTTTATTTTTAAGTAACCTCTACACCCAATGTGGGGCTCACGCTTAGAACCGTGAGATCAAGAGTAGCATGCTCTACTGACTGAGCCAGCCAGGGGTCCCATAGACAACACCTGTCTTGAGGCCAGTTATGTTTAAAGGCTACTGGTGCATCTAAACAGGGGGCAAAAGAGAGCCACAGAGAAGAAACTAGGGATGTCACATATATTGAACTTAAAAATATATCATTGTGGGCACCTGGGTGGCTCAGTCGGTTAAGCGTCCGATTCTTGATCTCGGCTCAGGTCATGATCTCACAGTTTGTGAATTCAAGCCCTAAATCTCCTGTGCTGACAGCTTGAGAATTCTGTCTCTTCCTCTCTCTGCCCCTCCCTGCTTGCATGCGTGCATGAGTGTGCGCTCTCCCAAAAATAAACTTCAAAAAAATTTTTAAATATATAATTGTACTAGGAAAAACTACACATGATTTGAAATTTCAAACAGAATAAAAAGTATCCTAGATTTCTAAGGTGCTGACAGTTTTAGACATCACTAGTCCAACATCTTCATTTTACAGGCAAAATTCAAAAGAAGTGGTTTCTCAAAGCAACAGAGAGAGGGAGAAACAGTTCTCTAGCCTACCTAGCCCATGCTCGCTGTTCTTTCTCTCTCCCTCTCTTCCTCCCTCTCCCTGTCTCCCTCTCTCCTCCCACTCTCTTTTTTCCTCTCTCTTTCTTCTCCCCCTTTTTCCTTCTTTCCTCCCTCCCTCCCTCCCTCTCTCTTTTTTTTCTTTGCAAACTTGCTGAAACAAGGATTCAAAAAATTGGCTTAAGATTCAAAGTTGTTCCTTTCCCCAAAAATGTTCAGTAAAAGGTAAAAGATTTATATGATTTGAAGAGAAACCAGAGTATCCAGTGCACTTTCCATCCCAACTTTTTTTTTACCCTCACTAAAAGTTTCAGAATAAGGTTAGAAAGCAAAGCACTCTCTTTTATGTTGTCTTTAGTTCACTGTGAACTAAATGGGGAATAGAAATTGTGCTTACTCACCAAGCACAAACTTCAGAACCAGAGTTCATTTCCCGGAAGGATCAGTTACATGGGGAGGAGATTCCTGGAGGGGTGAGCAGTGACAGGTACTACTAAAAATGCAGAGAGTGGCAGAAAGGCCTAAAACATTGGTCTTTGACACACCAATGTCTTCCCTTTGGCTGGTGACAGGAAGAGTGGAAGTGAAACATTAGAATGGAGATGTTGTACCCCAACTTTTACTCACAAACCCTGAGTCATGTAATATGTAAAACAGGTACTTAAACTTCAGTGTAACATTAATGTGGGTTCAGTCAAACTAAACTCTTTTCTAGAAAAAAAATTAAACATGGTTAGGAATAAAAAGCACATGGAAGCACAAACATGTTTTACAAAACTTTTGAAATAAATCTCCAGAGGAAACATTATTAAAAACATATGATAATTAAAATAAAAAGATTGATGAATTAAATATGTAAGAAAGACTCCATATTCTCAAAATAAGAAAACCAGAACTCATTCATGTGTCTTTATCTTGCAGAAGATCTTAAATTTTGGATGCAGCAAGGTAAAATACAGTCTCTTGAGAAACAATTAAGAATTCAAGTTAGTAGCACCAGCTTTCCCAAAGGAAATTTTCTATTGATTTGTAACTTGGCCTTGAATTTGACCTGTGGCCTTCATGTCATGATAATTTGGGTCACTCTGAATATGCCATCTCTTGAACAAGGGCCTCTCCTAATTTTAAATGAATGCAGCTGCCAATTTGCCATTCTTCTTTTTGCATCACAATATGTGGGAATAAATTCCCAATTAATAAAACATTTCCAACAAGCAGTCATATTGAGGATATGAAGGACATTTATCGAGTAAATTTAAAAAAAGATGTCTCATTTTTGCTTTTTTGGACTTGAAAAAAGGGAAAAGAAAACTTTGAGGGCCTTGATAGAGGACAGAATTGTTCCCTGGGCTAAAAAAGCCATGCAACTCAAATTAAAAAGTTAAAATATTTTTAACTAAAAAAAATTAAGTGTAGATAATTTTGTAGCAGACCTAAAACTTCTTTCTTCTTTTCCTTTCCTTCCTTCCTTCTTCCCTCCCTCCCCTCCTCTCTCTGCTTTCTTTCTGCATTTCTTTCTCTCTTTGGTTCAATGAGAATGAATACTTCTCAAGTTTGATTCACAGGTAGTGCCTGCATTTGATATTAAGTAATCAAACCCTTAGTAGTTAAGCCCCTAGGGCCTTTATTCCATATTGCATCTAAAGCTGCATTAATTAATAAGGTACCGTCTTGGAGCGCCTGGCTGGCTCAGTCCTAGGAGCATGAGACTCCTGATCTCCGGGTTGTAAGTTCAAGCCCCAGGTTGAGTGTGGAGATTGCTTAAATAAACACAAAATTAAAACACACACACACACACACACACACACACAACTGTCCTAATATAGGGAGACAAGGGTCCTAATGAGGTATATACCAGGAAAGTGAGAAGTGTGGAAGTTGTTGTGTTGTAAGAGGAGAAAGTGAAGAAACTTGAAAAAGAAGGGGAGCTGGAACATGAGTTAGGCAAGACTCAACTGATGGGTTTTTGGGCTGGCTGTTTTCACTGTGTAGAATGTTCCTTCCCCTACTTTACACCTATTGAAATTCTCCCAATTCTGTAAGGACAGATTGGATCATCATCTACTGTGAGAAGTTTCTAGATCCTCTTTGCTAGGGGCCATCTCCCTACTCTGAACCCCCATAGCATTTACTGCTGCTTCTTTTTTAATAGCAGTGATGGTCCAACATGTCCAGATCAGGTTAGTCAAAGCCTTGAATGCTACACTGAGGGGTGTAAGGAAGCATTACATTTCTGAGGACCGGCATGATCCAAGGTATCAAAGGCAGACTAAGAAGGCTTTTCTGGTGTAAACAGAAGGCAAGGGGTATATGAGACTACTTTCTCTTTTTAAACCATATTACTATGTTCCAGGTATGATGCATGCTTACCCCACTTTATAAACGTGGAAGCCAGGTTACTCTCTGACACGTGGTCACCAGACAGTCTCCTTGTCCTAAGAACCTACTTTACCCTCTGTAATCTGTATAATTGCTCCACTAAAGTCGTATTTTGAGGGCTCAGGAATGACCTGCTACGTGCCACGCCTATGGACTTGCCCCCTCAGTTCTGTTTTGAGTCCATGATCTTCCAGACATTTTTCTTTTTTCACAATTCACGAACTGCATTTTCCTGGCTTACAGTTTAAAATTTGAGATGCACTTTTACCGCGTGAGTATAACGAAGCTTAATTAGTTAAGGGTGGCTATGGGTGGAGATTTCAAGAGATTCTAAAGGGTATTTCTGAGCCCTTCAGACTTGAAAGGCGGGTGACAATAGTTCTAAAGAGAACGGTCAAAGCCTGCAGATTTTTTCTTTTAACAGCTCTATTCTCATCCATGCATGGCAGGGATGGGGGGCAACTTTTCTGTTGTTTGTTTATGAAAGAAATCCAGAAAGGGAGCAGGGCTCGCCTCTTTTTTGACTTAAGGGGCCCGGGAGGATNCGGGGGCGTCCATGGGGAGAGGCGCGGAGCCAGGACCCCCATCCCAGTCGAGGCCAGGCCGCTGCCTCCGCGCGGGCCTGGGCGCCCCTCGAGTCAAGTACTGAGGCCAAGGAGCGGAGCTTCTTGGGGCCCTGGTCCTGAAACTTCCTCCCCGTCCTCCTGCTCCCAGGTCCCGCCNCGCCCGCGGAGCCTCCCGGGCCCTCTGTGGAGGGCGAGCCCAGGGCCCGTGAGAGGAGCCGGGACGCCGGCAACAAGGTAACTTTACTCCCTCTTCCCAAGATTCGGGGCCCGCAGGCCGGGGAGGGGACAACCCCGAATGAGGAAGATTTGGTCTGGCCCAACGGCGCCCCGAGTTTGACCACCTTGCCTTTCTTAGTGTTGGGGAGTTCAGGAAAAGCTTCAGGACGAGTGTTGGGGCAACTCCCGCGAGTTGGTGTGTAAATGTGTGCAGTGAGCGGGCCCAGCGGAGAGGAAGCGAGAGCGCCCGAGTTTGCAAAGAGCTGCTTTGTGTTTGGTATTTTGAGAAAATGGCCGAATGCCTATTTCAGTCAGGAATGCCGCCGCCGAGGCAGGCGCTGGTGGCAGCCGCACATAGGAATTCGTGCAACACGTTGGGTTTTCGGGCTCTGCTTAGACGGCCTTCCTGACGAACGTTAAAATTCCTTTAGGGATGGTAGTTAGGGTTGAGGAGGGTATTAGAAAAGGCGATTTTGGGTAAGTTGCCAAGTAGCCTGGGCTGTTGAGCCCTGGGGCAGCTTTTGCCCTCAGTTTTGTTTTCTGTGATGGCATTTGATTCCAACTTTTGGTACGTTATAACTCAGTCGGTTTGTGTTTATGCACCTGGGTGAAACGGATTACTTTTTGTATTTTGGGTTTGGGTTTATTTATTTTTTTTTGAATGCTTGCCACTTATTTTGCTTTGTTTTTTAATTTGCAAGCCAGCACTCAATTTGAGAATAGCACGTTTTAGATTGGAAAGTAACGTGGTTAAGGCGATATTAAAAGCCCAGCATGTTTTCAAGAAGGTGATCTTGTAATGGCTTCCACTAAGCAAGTAGGCCAAGTCAAGCACAATGCAAGATAGTTGCTGATTGTCCGGTTGAGTTGTACGATTATTAGCGGGGCCGAAAGTTTATTTTCATTTGTGAAGTTTTGAATACACGGAGCTTCCTTTTTTCACAGGAGAAAAGGTCCGCATTTTCCCCCCCTTTTAAACAGGTCTGGTCGTTAAAAAAATAAGTGGTACTTTTTCACAGTAGTTTATCCTTCTGGAGTTAGTTGAGTTCATATGAAAGTCAATTCAGTTGACCAATTACTATAGGCTTCTACTTTCCAGACATGTTTGTCCTTAATAAATGCATAGTATGGTTTTTTTGATGTCTCCCTTTTTTGATTTTTGAGAAGTAAACTGTTGAAGGGGGAATTGGGAGGACAGCAATGAACTATTCGTTTAATGAATTTAAATATAATTTTAGTTAACATTAAAAATGAAGTTACTTATTTTTTTTCACCAGAAAAACTAACAGTGCTTGAGGGAAGACATGCCTGTGGTAGGCCTAGTTGATGGATGAGTTATGTCAAACAATTGATAGAATTTTTTGTAGGGATAAAAGAAATTTTTTTGATGACTGTAGTAAAGAAAGTTTGGAATTACAAAAATATTTAAAGTTTTAATTTTAGCAATTAACAAAGCTCATTGAATTTAAAGATTATATTTGGAAATGTTTTTTTAAGATATGAAGAATTACAGTGATATTTTCGATGCCGTGTTTAAACTGGTACTTTTGTGTTTTTTGTTTTATTTTGAATTCAGAATACAGTTATGGCCACCCAGGTAATGGGGCAGTCTTCTGGAGGAGGAGGGCTGTTCACCAGCAGTGGCAACATTGGCATGGCTTTGCCTAACGACATGTATGACTTGCATGACCTCTCCAAAGCTGAACTGGCCGCGCCTCAGCTTATCATGTTGGCAAATGTGGCCTTAACTGGGGAAGTAAATGGCAGCTGCTGTGATTACCTGGTTGGTGAAGAAAGACAGATGGCAGAGTTGATGCCTGTTGGAGATAACAATTTTTCAGATAGTGATGGAGAAGGACTTGAGGAGTCTCCTGAAATAAAAGGTGAACCCAGTGGCCTGGAAAACATGGAACTGGAAAGTTTGGAACTCAGTGTTGTAGAACCACAGCCTGTGTTTGAGGTGTCAGCTGCCCCAGAAATTTACAGCTCAAATAAAGATCTTCCTCCTGAAACACCTGGAGCAGAGGACAAATGCAAGAACTTGAAGAGCAAACCCTTTCGCTGTAAACCATGCCAGTATGAAGCAGAATCTGAAGAACAGTTTGTGCATCACATCAGAGTTCATAGTGCCAAGAAATTCTTTGTGGAAGAAAGTGCAGAGAAGCAAGCAAAAGCCAGAGAACCTGGGTCTTCTACTGCAGAAGAGGGAGATTTCTCCAAGGGCCCCATTCGCTGTGACCGCTGTGGCTACAATACCAATCGATATGATCACTATACTGCTCACCTGAAACACCACACCAGAGCAGGGGATAATGAGCGAGTTTACAAGTGCATCATTTGCACATACACCACAGTAAGCGAATATCACTGGAGGAAACACTTGAGAAACCATTTTCCAAGGAAAGTGTACACATGTGGAAAATGCAACTATTTTTCAGACAGAAAAAATAATTATGTTCAACATGTTCGAACTCATACAGGTAAGAGTACTTTTGTAGGCCATAAGTTTAACTCATTTCTGATAATTCAGTAGGTGATTAAAGTAGTACTAAAGAAAGGGGATTCTGGATTCAAGTCCTGGTTCAGTTATTTGCTGTCTTTGTGACCTCACATAAGTCATTTAACCTCTTTGCTTCAGTTTTGCTCTCCATGGGGTAACTATATGGGATTGGAGGATAAGTGATAAAGAACACTTATTTCAAAGAATGGCCAAGATAACTGTTATCAGTGTTACTGCTAAAATTTGTATTCTGACAACTTGGAATAGGTCATTTAGCTAAATTAGACTATTTTTTTAAGGAGATGTATTTAGTTGATCTAAGAGGCAGTAGAGTTTCCCGAAGGAATTGAGGACTTAGACAAGGAAAACTCAATGATTAACCCTTGCATAGATCCATTTAACAGAAACCTTAAACTTTTTTTATTTTTTTAATGCTTATTTTTGAGAGAGGGAGAATGATTGGGAAGGGGCAGAGTGAGAGGAAGATACAGAATCCAAAGCTCTAGGCTCTGAGCTGTCAACATAAAGCCCAACATGGGGCTTGAACCCACAAACCACAAGATCATGATCTAAGTTGAAGACGGATGCTTAACCGACTGAGCCACCCAGGAGCCCCAGCCTTAAACTTTTTAAAAAAACTTGTTTTGTGGTGTTGAGTTCCTACATAGAACAACCTGTCTCCAAGACATAGGAATGTAAGAAGTTAGGTTTTAAAAGATTGGTGGGATTACCACATTTGAAAACATTATAAGAAAGCAAACACACGTGTGGAAAATGCAGCTGTTTTTCAGGCAAAAAACAGTACTGTTCAGCATGTTTCAACTCACACGTGTAAGAGGACCTTTGTACTCTGTCAAAAAAGAATCTTAAATACATAAAAAATTTCAAATATCTCAAATAAAAAAGAATATGAACATATACCCATTATTATCTCTATTCAACGGTTACCAATATTCTATCACATTTGGCAATTCTTTTTTTTTTTAATATTAGCTTTATTGAGATACAGTTCACAATGAAATTCATCTGTTTAAAATTACAATTCATTGGTTTTAGTATATTCACAAAAGTTGTATAACTATCACCACGATTAGGCCATCTTCACCCTAAAAAGAAATCTTGTCTTAGTGGTTGCTTCCCATTTCTCAACACCCCCTAATTATTCACTTTTGAATTGATTTATAAATCTGTGTAAAGGGCCTCAATTTTTTTTTTTTTTTTTAAGTAAGTTGTAGGCCCAGTGTGGCTGTTGAAATCATGACCCTGAAATCAAGAATTGCATGCCCCATCAAGTGAGCCAGCTAGGTGCCCCAAGGTATCTCATTTTTTTTTTTTTTTCTTTTAAATGTATTTTAGAGAGAGAGTGTGTGTGAGTGGGGGAGTAGGGGCAGAAGGAGAGAGAAGAATCTTAAGCAGATTCCATGCTGAGCCCAATGTAAGCTCTGTCCCATGACCTGGGATCATAACCTAAGCCAAAGTCAAGAGTTGGTTGCTCAACCGACTGAGCCACCCAGAAGCCCTAGAAGTCTCATTTTTTAAGGAAATGTTTGTAAATTATTGGTAGTTAATTTTCTTACGTTACATTTTTTGCTAAGAATTGGTACCTTTGAGAACCGATTGGTGGTCTGAACAAAATGGGTGGGATAATCAAGCATGGTACTCTGGATCACAAATGGTGTTTGCGTCTCTGCAGGACTGAATCCCACAGGTAGAGTAGAGCACAGTAGGGAGAAAGAATTGATAGTGCTCTACTGAGGCGGTAGACTAAATCAAACTTGCCGGTGAAATTCTATTACAAGAAAGATGTCTGTAGCAAGATTTCTAAGCCCCAGGAGATAGCTCCTGTATTTAAAGCTTTAAAATCTAGTCAGATAAGAGAATTTGTAGATTTTTTGGAATTTGTTGTAAACTGTGACTGTCTCCATGCTTTGAAACCATTTCAATTTCAGAATTCAAGAAGTTCATACATTACAAAATTATATGGCATAGGAAATGAAAGTTACTTGGAAATCCTACCCCGTTAATTACTTAATAGTTTGAATTAAACAGACTAACCTCACCTACAATATCTTAAAATAAATTCCAGCTACCATACATATTTCAGCCATACATACTTTATATTCATTTAACAATTTTTAAAGAACCTTGGGGCTTAATTTAGATTGGCTGGGATCTGTAGAGCTTTCAGGTTGTAACCATGGCATGACTTCAATCTATACATTTTGATGAACTGTTAAAGAGGTATATCTAATGATGAACTTTTACATATATATGTACTTCTAATCACCATGCAAGTCAACATAGATAATATTATCAGCACCCCAGTGCTTTTGTCTTAATACATTTGGATTTTTTTTTTTGTCAGCTGTATTTTGATAATTCATATATTTCTGAAAAAGCTAAAAATGTTTCCAACAATAAATTTAAATTTGTCAATTTAAGAATATTTTTAGAACCAAAAAGAAGGAGAGAACTGGAAAAGTGTTTCAGTATTCAGTATTTTGTGTGTATTTCCAGTTTTTTATGTAAAGCCTTTTTTTAAAACAAGAACTCTTTGCCATTTCTTAATTTTTTTTGTATAGTGTTTTCTTTTAATCTAGTTGTGGTCTAGGTGACTCATTTTTTTAATGTTTGTTTATTTTGAGAGAGAGCGTGTGCATGCATGCATGTGAGGGGCAGAAAGGGGGGCGGGGAGACAGAGAGAGAGAGGGAGACAGAGAGACAGAGAGAGAATCCAAGCAGGCTCTGCATGGGCAGAGGTCATGACCTGAGCGGAAATCAAGAGTTGGATGTTTAACCAGCCAAGCTGCCCAGGTGCTCTCCTAGGTGACTAATTTTTAAGACTATCTTTTGTATACTTAACTGTACCTACCATAATTTTTTCTCCACATTAATTTAAGGTTGATTATTTCCACAGTAAACTAACATTGGTTGTATATATCTCATTTCATATTAGTGTTACGCTTGTGTGGTCATAATGCTTTTTGAAAAGATTCTTTTCTCCCTAATGTCACCTTATTTGTGATTTTTTTTTCCCTTTTAAAAGCATTTTAAAACAATTTGGTAGTGCATACATTGGAGGCTAATATTTTGATTATGTAAATTCTGGGTATCTGGTGTTAAATGCATGGTTCTGAAAATTGTATTTATGGAAAAATCAGTTCATTTAGTGCTGAAGAGTAGAGATAAATGATAGAATCACTTTTCACTTAACTACCCGAGTTTTCCAATTCACTTAATAGGTTTCTTCTGTTCTTTAGTGAGTGCCCAGTATTAGGTACTTATGCTAATTAATCTTCAGAACAATCTATTGAGGAATACAAGTTATAATGGCCCATGTTAGTGAGAGGTAGCCATGAAGTAATGTGCCCGAGGTTATATACAACTAGGAATCAAAGTTTGATTCTATTTTTATGTTAATTATTCTGGTGGTAGGCTGAGGATTATTTTCTTTTTTTTTTTTAATTTTTTAAAATGTTTTATTTATTTCTAGGGGAGAGAGAGAGAGAGAGAGACAGCGTGAGCAGGGGAGGGTCAGAGAGAGAGGGAGTCATAGACTGAAACAGGCTCCAGGCTCTGAGCTGGCAGTCAGCACAGAGCCCGATGCGGGGCTTGAACCCACGAACCGCGAGATCATGACCTAAGCAAAAGTCGGACGCTTAACCGACTAAGCCACCCAGGCGCCCCAGCTGAGGATTATTTTCATTTGTCTTCAATCAGAAGATATTTAATTTTGTGGGTTTGATATTTAACTGGTTCACAAATTTTACTTTAAGGATGACATTTTTACCTCTGTGTGACTGGAAAATCACTAAGGTATGTGTAGTTTGTAGAATTGCACAGATAGGAATTTAAAATAAATTATTCTTAATTAGTCCTTTATGTTAATCTATAATGGTCTTTAATTTTTCTTCCATGCTTAATGGAGTTACATTTTACATACCATACAGCTGACTATGGATTGACCCATTCTGGATGGTTCACATAAATAGAATCGTACAGTAGTACATGGTCCTTTGTGACTATCTTCTTTGACTTAGCATAATGTTTTCAAGGTTCGTCCATGTCCTATACACAGTACTTGTTTTCCTTTTATTGCCACATAATCTCTAGAAGGGATATACAACATTTTGTTTATCCATTCGTCAGTTAGAATATTTGGATTGTTTCCATTTTTTGGCTTTTGTCAATAAATCTGTGAACATTCATATACAAGTTTTTGTGCACATATGTTTTTATTTCTCTTGGGTATATACAGTTGACCCTTGAACAATGCAGGGATTAGGGGCACCAACCCTGATCTGCTTAGACCTTAATGACTTCCCCAAAACTTAACCACTAGTAGCCTATTGTTGACCAGAAGTCTTACCAATAACATAAATGGTTGGTTAGTACATATTTTGTATATGTATTATATACTGTGTTATAATAAAGTAAGCTTGAGAAAACATGTTAAGAAAATCTGTGAGGAAGAGAAAATAAATTTATACTATTGTACTTATTAGGGGAAAAAAGCACATATAAGTGGACCTACAGAGTTTAAGCCCATGTTGTTCAAGGGTCATCTGTGTATACCTGGTAGTAGAATTGCTAGGCCATATGGTAATTGTGTTTAGTCATTAGAGGAACTGCCAAACTGTTTTTTAAAGTGGTTATACTATTTTACAATCTCACCAGCAGTGTATGAGTATTCCATTTTTTTTTTCTATCCTAACCAATACTTGATAACATCTGTCATTTTGATTATAGCCATCCTTGTGGGTGTGAAATTTTCCCTCACTGTGGTTTTGATTTGCATTTCTGTCATTGGTAAAGATATTGTGCACCTTTTCATATGCTTATTTGTCATTTATGTATCTTTACAGGAATACATTCAACATTTTTTTTAAGTCTTTTTTAAGTTTATTTTGAGAGAGTGTGAGCAGGGGAGGGGCAGAGAAGGTGGGGGGGGGCAGGACACAAAGGATCTGAAGTGGGCTCTGTGCTGACAGCAGAGAGACTGATATGGGGCTCAAACTCCGGAACTGTGAGATCATGACTGAAGTCAGATGCTTAACTGACTGAGCCACCCAGGCTCCTTTCAGTTTCTTAATGTGTGGAATGGGGAGTACCTCCATCATAAGGTTGTTGCAGAGATAAAAAGTGTTTAGAATATTACTGGCACATAGTAAATGCTCAGTAAAGGTTATTTTTGTTATCTTTTTCAAGAAGCTGATTCAAGTAAGAAAATAAAGAGACCTAGAAGAAATACAAGGTATTAAGTGTCATGATCAAAGCATGAATTGGGGTTATGGAAGTCCAGTGCAGAGCCTGCTTAGGATTCATTTTCTCTCTCTCTCTCTCAATAAATAAGCTTTTTTTAAAAAAAACCTCAGTACTGAATATTGTCTTTATTGTTAGTGAGAATTGTATTTGCCTTATTTACCATATTTAACACCAATTACTGTATTCTTGCAGGAGAACGCCCATATAAATGTGAACTTTGTCCTTACTCAAGTTCTCAGAAGACTCATCTAACTAGACATATGCGTACTCATTCAGGTTGGTGAGAAATGGGAACTCTTCTATGATTTTTAGTAAACAATATATCATTATAAGGAAGTTCTAGACCTGGAACGGGGCCATTATTTATGACTTCTTTTTAATAATTAGAAATTAGAGTGAAAAATCAGTTTTGTATTCATGTGAAGCTGTATTTAAATGTAAGTTCTTAACAAGAAATCCATAGGTGGGACTCTTGAAACTGAATGTAAATGCATGCATACACTTTTTCTGGGCAGAGTGTAGTTGATATTCACCAGATCTTCAAGTTACATGACTAATAAAACTTGAACTGCTGTCATAGACTAAGGCTATGATACAGCCCCTACCTTCTCACCCTCTCCCCCACCCCCAACACAGTATAACACCAAATTTCATAGTGTGTGTTTTTCAGGGTACGAGGATTCCTTCATAACTTTCCTGAAGTGTGGGTTTGTTCTTTTTTGAGAGTTGATAGGGCTTCTATGTACTGATTTACAAAAGCCAAACTTTAAAGAATAATGAATAATCTAGGGTCTCAGTTTATTAATTTATAATAGATAAAATGCAGGACCCAAATAGATCATCCAGGATCCGGTAACTGAAGTAATCGTGATTCCAAACAGAATTGGCCCCCATTATCAAGGTGGGTAGATGGCAAAATTAAAAAGTAAATATTAGCTTAGGTGGTCTTGAATGGGTAATTCATTTGGCTACAGTTGACCTCTGGTGAACTACGACATCTAATTAGAATACCCTACTTCCAAATTTAGAATATATACCCCTGTATGGAAACAGTGCTAAAAATCTTGCTGTTAACAAAAGTTTACATAGACCCATCTCTCTTAAGTTATTAATTAATTGCCTTAAATTTGTGCTATCTGGGTAGCCACTAGCCTTATGTGGTTATTGAGCTTGTGAAATGTAGCTAGTTTCAACTGAAATGTATAAAATACAAACTGAATAAAAGTATGTAAAATATCTGTTTTGGGTGCATGGCTGGCTCAGTCAGAAGAGCATATGACTCTTGATCTTGGAGCCTTGAGTTTGAACTCCATGTTGGCTAAAGAGGTTTCTTAAATAAATAAAACCTTAAAAAATTTAAAATAATCATTAAATGTTGACATGACATTGGTTATGTTGGGTTAATTTTACCTGTTTTTTGCCTTTGTAATGCGACCACTAGAAAATTTAAAATAACATATATTGCTTGCATTTCATTTCTGTTGGATATTGCTATTTTAAGTCAGTGAGTAACATTTGATTATAGTGCAGATTCTGACGTGAGCAGCTATGAAGAAGTCACATAATACGCTTGCTAGCTTTTCTTTAACCCTACAGGCTTGTCATGTTAATATACTTTAAATGTTTATTCCAAATTACCTAAGCTATTGAGTTGAGTCACTTAACCAGAAACCTGATTTTATTGCTTTGGGATACGTCTTGGTTTCGTTTTCTAAGGGTATTTTGGATGCTCTCTCAGGCTTTGTTGAGGGTAGGCATCATATTCTATTGATAATTGTGCTCTAGCTCTTAATTAAAACATTTAAGAATTTTATATAAGTTAACTCATTTTAGTCTTTTTTAAACAAATGTTTATTTAGAGAGAGAGACAGAGAGAGCAAGTAGGAGTGAAGCAGAGAGAGGGGGAATCCCAAGATTGATACAAGGCTCGATCTCATGAACTGTGAGAAATCGAGTTAGACAATTAAGCAACTGAGTCACCCAGCACCCCTCGTTTTAGTCTTTATAACTGTCCTATAATGTGTAAGTTTTATTACTGTCCCTGCTTTACCAATGGGGAAACTAAACTAAAGCATTGAGGAAATAAGTCCATTTTTCCTGTAGACTGTCCTTTCTGGATTTGTCTTACTTGCTTTCTCATGGGGTCATTTAGTTTTTCCTTTGACCCTGTGGCTTGTATTACTTTATACACTGGAAATGAAATCTGAATGCTTGAATTCTACTTAATGTATCTCATTTGGAGTCCTATCTGGTTGACCCATTATTAGTGTTGCTGGGTCACTGGATTAGAATGATGACAAATTTATATCTTTTTCATTGAATCGATAACACTGTCTCAGTGTCTGTAGTGTTTTACACCAGTCAGTAACTTTGCCTGAATAATTTTTGGGTTTGCTAACTGTTGTCTTTTGAATCTCTTCACTGTGTTAAAAAAGATGATATTCCTTAGTCGCTGTTACAGTACAGCAAGTATTTTAATAGTCTTTTAATAAGTAGTAGCTACTAGTTTTTTTTTAATGTTTAAGAGAGAGAGGGAGAGAGAATGCCATGCTGTCAGCATAGGACCCCATGAGGGCTGGATCCCATTAACTTGCGAGATCATGAACCGAGCCGAAATTAGAGTTGGGCGCTTAACTGACCCAGCCACCCAGGTCAGATTTTTTTTAAGATTTTATTTTTCTTTTACATTTCTTTTTAACGTTTATTTATTTTTTGAGATACAGAGAGACAAAGCGTGAGCAGGGGAGGGGCAGAGAGAGAGGGAGACACAGAATCCAGGCTCTGAGCTGTCAGCACAGAGCCTGCCTGACGCAGGGCTTGAACTCACAAACTACGAGATCATGACCTGAGCCAAAGTTGGCCACCTAACCAACTGAGCCACCCAGGCACCCCAAGATTTTATTTTTCTAAGTAATCTCTATATCCAGTATGGGGCTTGAACTCCCAATCTTGAGACTGAGAGTTGCATGCTCTACTGGCTGAGCTAGCCAGGCACCCCAGTAGTAGCTTATTTATTGTATGCATGCCAGGTACTGAAAAGATATCTCTAATCTTAGTACTCATGAAATACTTAATCCCAGTTTATGGATTAGGATGCAGGTTTAAGATAAATGCTTATCTAAAGTTAATTGTCATTCCTTTAGATCAGAAGAGCTAAGATTTGGCCTTAAATTCTCTACCCCCCCCATTTTTATTTGTTAGCAGTGTTAAAAGAACATTATGGCTCAGAAAATGGCTCAAGGAGCTATAGCATAATGAAACTGAAACCAGTGTATGGAGAGAGCAGATACTGTCTTTTACTGGATGCCAATAGTTTGAGACACAAATAAGAAACAAACATGGTTAGTTTATTTTGTGTAGGAGTATGCAGTTATTTCCAGCAGATCCTATATTTTAAAGCTTTTAATAGAAGTTGCCAATAGCACTTGTAAGTAAAGTGAGGCTATGTTAGATCAAATTGGGTAGGTAGGTTTTATCTAATGGGTTGCCTGGAGTGAATATCTTGGGTCCCTTCTCTGTGGCCCGGAGTCTGATCNCCTACTCAGATCAGACAAGTTGCATCCAGAGCATTGAGAGTTAATTTTGTTAAAGGATGCCTGATGGAATGTTTTGTGTATAATGTCGTTTTAATGCTTTTCCACTTAGTTTTTTTTTTTTTTTTTTTTTTTTTTTTGAGTTAAATGAGCATACATTTATTATTTTCCAATGGAGTCTGATCTTTAAGGTCCTCATGGACATGTTTGTTTCTTGTTCATGTGAGTGTATTTTAGGAAAGAAAACTGTGTGCTCAGTCTCTTGTTTTTGGAAGAGATTAGGCTCTGTGGAGTTGGTACATTTTAGCTTAACTGACAGATTGGTTTATAAAGCAAAACCACACTGATTATTTATTTGGAGCACATTCATCCATAGGGTCCGTTCATCCATAGGGTCGATCTGTTTAGGCCAAAGTAGGAAAGGATCAAGATGTTGATTAGGTGAAAAATTGGTACACTAAATTAATCTAACCTTATCTGGTGTTATTCTCCATTTTATTGGTGTTTCTCCCTAATGGTATTAAAGTATCTTTCACCTGGCTAGTCTTAATTACACTGACATTATACACTCTCCCTTTCTTATTTTCAGAAATGGTACCATTTCATTCTGGATGAAATTCGTCTAATTTGTATAATCTGTTAGGATATTTTGGTATATATCACACTGGCTAATTCCCCATCTTGCTAGCATAGGAGTTCATTTTGAATATTTTTCCATAGTAAGCGTAATGGATGTTTGTTAAAGGAGATTAACAACTTACCAAGTTCCCCTTCTGTTTATTACTCTTTTTAAGATGGAAAACTATTTTATTCAGCGATAAATTTATTTTCCTTTAACCAAGCATTTGATAATTATTATAGAGGCACTATATTCATAGCTGGGCTTATTTGAACGATGTTATGTTGTGAGAGTTCATGAATTCTAGAATAAGCTTTTTCCCCTGTATATTTGCTGTTTCATTTTTTCCTTCATTAAAAAAAAATATTAAATTCAAGTGTAGTATTGGTTTCAGGAGTAGAACTCAGTGATTCATCACTTACATACAACACCTAATGCTCATCCCAACAAGTGCATCCCCCAACCACCACCCTGCCAATAATCCTCAGTTTGTTCTCCTTATTTAAGAGGCTCTTCAGGGGGCGCCTGGGAGGCTCAGTCGGTTAAGCATCCGACTTTGGTTCAGGTCAACATCTCACGGTTTGTGGGTTCGAGCCCCACATCGGGCTCTGTGCTGACAGCCAGCTCAGAGCCTGGAGCCTGTTTCAGATTCTGTATCTCCCTCTCCCTCCCCTGTTCATTCTGTCTCTCTCTCAGAAATAAATAAAACATTAAAAAAAATTTTTTTTTAATGTCTCTTAGGGTTTGCCTCCCTCTGTTTTTTATCGTATTTTTCCTTCCCTTCCCCCGTGTCCATCTGTTGTATTTCTTAAATTCCACATATGAGTGAAATCATAATGATATCTGTCTTTTTTCTCGTTTTAATATGTCATGTCAAATTCAGCTTACTATGCAGTTTGGGGTTTTGTGGTCAATAAACATTTTTTATTGAAGTATAGTTGGTACATAATGTTATATTAATTTCAGATATATAGAATAAATTTTTAAACAATATTGAGGTTCAGTTTACACATATGAAAATGCATACATATATCTGAAGTGTACAAGTCAGTGACTTCACATGTTTCTCCTATTTGACTGCCACCTGGAGGAGGACCTGAAACATTTCTACATCCTCAGAAAAATTTACCCCTTACCCTTTCCAGTCAGGACTCTCTCTCCCATAGTCTGTCTACCCCTAACTGATACTCTTACTTCTATCAAAAAATATTATTGTAACATTCTTCTGTATTTTTTCGACATTCATGCCATGCTGCTTTATCAGAACTTTGTTTTTATTGCTGAGTAGTAATCAATTGTACGCTTCATTACTCTTTAATTTACCAAGGTCCTTTGTGGGGCACCTGGGTGGCTCAGTTGGTTAAGCATCCAATTTCAGCTCAAGTCATGAACTCATGGTTCATGGATTCAGGCCCTGCATCCCTGCATCGGGCTCTCTGCTGACAGCCCAGAGCCTGGAGCCTGCTTTGGATTCTGTGTCTCCCTCTCTCTCTCTCTGTTCCTTACCCGCTTCTACTCTGTCTCTCTCTCTCTCAAAAATAAATAAAGATTAAAAAGGTCCCTTGGTATTTTTTCTGGATTCTTCTTGGTAAGAACACGTAAAGCATATAAAAAGCTTTCCCCTTTTGAATTTGTCTTTAAGTTAATTTGGGAAGAATAAAATAGGCATCTGATAGGTTTATTAACATGAAAAACCAGTAAATATTAGAATTGGAAAAAAACTAAGTTAAAATCATTGATATGAGACAAACAAATTATATTTAGCTAGGTACAATAAAGTATAAAGTTTTGATGACTGGATCTTCTAATACAAGCAAGATTTAATGTCAAGAAAATAAAATTGAGGGGGGAAAGAAATTGGAGCAAGTAAATTTTGCTGTTAAAATTTAAAGAGATTTTTATGAACTCCCTTTCTCTGACCATTTCATAGGTAGAGGCTTGTGCTTTTGATGCTTGCTATGTAAATACCCTCATTAGTTAGTAGTTATACAATGGTGATATATCCATTATAATTATTTTATTAGCACAGATATTTTCATAGATATACTTCATTCATCAGCTGTTTGTTTACTCAGAGGTAGGGTTTAAGTGGAAAGGAGGATGGGGTGTCTGGGGGGCTTAGTTAAGCGTCAGACTCTTGATTTTGGCTCATGTCATGATCTTGAGCCCCGAGTGAGGCTCTGCACTGATAGCACAGAATCTGCTTGGGATTCTCTCTTTCTCTCAAAATAAATAAACTTAAGAAAAACGGAAAGGCAGGGTAAACACATGAATTTTGCCTTTTGTTTACCCATACTAAATTACCAGTTCTGAAAGTGATGATTTATAATAAGGTATATGGACAGCTTGGCTCTTTGCTCCAGACTAAATGCTTTATATGGATTAAATTATTTATAGCTTACAACCCTTATTTTACAGATGAGGACATTGGTTAGTATCTCTTAGTGAGTTGGAAAAGAGCCTATATAGTCTCATTCTAGGAAAAGTTTTTTTAAATAGTTTATTTTGAGAGAGTGAGTGGGGGAGGGGCAGAGAGAGAAGGAGAGAGAGAATCCCAAGCAGGCTCCATGCTGTCAGCGAAGTGCCCAGTGTGGGGCATGATCCCATGAGCTGTGAGATCATGATCTGAGCCGAAGTCAAAAGTGGACACTTAACCAACGGCTACCCAGGTACCCCTCTAAAAAAAGTTCTTAACCATTATGCCACCTATCTTTCCCCATTCTGTGTCTATATATGTTAAGCAAATGTTTGTCTCCACTGAGGTCATTCATTAGGACAAGAAAGAGCCAATTATAGAGTAATGCAGCATGTTGTAGAAACCTCTATTTATGAATCTATTAGTGGACTGATGTGGAAAATGAGTTGTCCAATCAGCTATATAACCAGTTGGATATACCTGGATAAGTTTTTGTTTCTGTGATTATTTTTATCATCAGACATTTTTTAATCATGTAAAGCTTACCATGGTTTTACTTAATGTCTGAGAATTTGCTTTATGAAAAAATTAGATTTGCTATGAATTTGAAAATGTTTGAGAGATTAATTTTCATAAATGTCAATTTCCATTTTTCTACTATGCATTCCTTTGGACCAGTGGGGTATGGATACCATTTGATAATATTTACTAGAGTGTGATCTAGATGGGTATGTATTCAGGTAGAATGTGTTAATCTTACACCTTTAATTTGGGGGTGGGGTTGGTTTTGGCTTTGTATATACCTGTGGTCTGTGATCATGACTTTTTCAATTATTTTATATTACCATATCTATTTGTATGCCCTTTCTCATTTATGTAGGTTCTTTGCCCATTTGTTAGAAGAAGGTAGGGAAGAATCAAGAAAAGTTTTATGGCTCGGCTATATTTTTGCTTTAAAATCACACTTCTGGCTAGAAGAATTTGCTGGGTGAAACTTTACTCTTGCAGAGGTGGACAGGAGTTAAATTTAAAGAAAAGGCCTTTTGCTCCCTGAGGCCAAAACTTTTGTTTTACAACTTCTACATAGACGATCTGGGAATGTAGCCTGGAGTGTAAAATATTTCTTTTGAAGTCTTAAGATTTAGCTTCAAAATGGATGGGAATTCTGTATTTTGCTCCATTATACATTTGGTTTAATTGAACATAAAATATTTAAAATTATTTTTTTCTCTTTGAGTCTCCTTGTCCCAAAATTCACATCTGGAGCCCAGCTAACTTTCCCAGTAATTGTTGTGTACTTCTTGATGAACTGCTGTTCTCTTACAGTGTTTGTGAGCTTTAGCTTGATGAACTTTTTAGAAGATGATGGTTAAATGAGAGAATTTTTCCTGTATTTAGTGTGAGAATCAATGTCAAGGGGTAGAGAAAAGATCTACAAATAAATATGGTTAATGTAAAGTGCATGATACAGTCTTTTCAATGAATAGTTTTTGTGTGTGTTTTTTAAACATAATCCAGTTCCTTACATTTTAATAAAAACTTGAACTCATTTCTTAATCTGCATCTTCTCTAACATCTCTTGTTTACCTTCAGGTGAGAAGCCATTTAAATGTGATCAGTGCAGTTATGTGGCCTCTAATCAACATGAAGTAACCCGCCATGCAAGACAGGTTCATAATGGGCCTAAACCTCTTAACTGTCCACATTGTGACTACAAAACAGCAGATAGAAGTAACTTCAAAAAACATGTAGAGCTACATGTGAATCCACGACAGTTCAATTGCCCTGTATGCGACTATGCAGCTTCTAAGAAGTGTAATCTGCAGTATCATTTCAAATCTAAGCATCCTACTTGTCCTAATAAAACAATGGATGTCTCAAAAGTGAAACTAAAGAAAACCAAAAAGCGAGAGGCTGACTTGCCCGATAACAATATTACCAATGAGAAAACAGAAACAGAACAGACAAAAATAAAGGTGGATGTGACTGGAAAGAAGAATGAGAGGTCTGTAAAAGTGGAGAAAAAAGATAATGTTTCAAAAGAGAAAAAGTCCTGTAATAATGCTTCAATCCAGGTGACCACCAGAACTCGCAAATCAGCAGTGGAAACTAAAGAAATGGATGTGCATACAGGAAATAATTCAGAAGCAACCAGTAAAACCAAGAAAGGCAAAAGGAAGATGGAAGCTGAAGCCTATCCCTTACAAGATCCTGTTAATGAGGAGGAACCTGTGACAAAAAAGAAAAAGAAGGCAGAAAGCAAATCCAAAAATAATCAGGAAGTGCCAAAAGGTGACAGCAAAGTAGAGGAGAATAGAAAGCAAAATACTTGCATGAAGAAAAGTACAAAGAAGAAAACTCAGAAAAATAAGTCAAGTAAAAAAAGCAGCAAGCCTGCTCAGAAGGAGGCTGCTCAGAAAGGGCCTCCTCAGATAGAAGCTTCTCCCAGGGGGCCTTCTCCCAGGGAGCCTTCTCCCAAGGGGCTTTCTCCCAGGGGGCGTTCTCCCAGGGGTCTTGCTCAGAAGGAGCCCCCTGCTCAGACGGAATCTTCTCCTAAGGAGTCTTCTGCTAGGGAGCCTTCTCCCAGGGAGCCTTCTCCCAGGAGGCCTTCTCCCAGGAGGCCTGCTCAGACAGAGCCTTCTCCCAGGGGGCCTGCTCAGACAGAGCTGCCTCGTGCCCCTGAGTCTGCTCAGACTGATGTGGGTCAGAGGGAGCCACCTCCTGCCACTGAGCCTGCTCAGACTGAGCCACCTCCTGCTGTGGGGCCTGCTCAGATGGAAGTTGTTCAGATGGAGCCTCCTCCTTCCACAGAGCCTCCTCTTCACATGGAACCAGTTCCCAAAAAGTCTCCTCGAAAAGATAATAAAAAGGAAAAGTCCAATACCCAGAGTGAAATGGCACAGAAGGAGCAAGTCCTTATTGAAGTTGGCTTAGTGCCTGTTAAAGATAGCCAGCTTCTAAAGGAAAGTGTGGGTGTGCAGGATCTGTTACCACCATCAACACCACCGCCAAAGGAAAACTTAACAGAAGAGGAGTCAAAAGACCAAAAATTATTCACCGAAGACGAAGGAAATAAAGATGCCCCTCTTCAAAAAGAAGTAGAAGAGGCAGATAAGAGTCTAGCTGATGTTGCTGCTATTATCAGTGAACCTGCCAATATTTCATCCTCTGAACAAAACTTGGACATGCCAGAGGGTGAAACTTTAGATGGTAAGTGTCAGGCTGGCGTGATGCTTTGTGAAATGGAAATGGACACAGATGAAAACAAAACAGAGAATCCCCCTGGCAAAGACTCAGCAGTTGAAGAACCAATTTCACCACTGCTGCTTCCCCTAGCAATAGAAAACCATGAAGCAGCGTCCAAAATTGCTGCGACATCACCTCCTGTCACCACGGCAGTCAATGAGTCTCAGGAAATGGATGAAGATGAAGGCATCCACAGTCATGATGGAAGTGATCTAAGTGACAACATGTCAGAGGGTAGTGATGACTCTGGATTGAATGGGGCCCGGCCAGTTCCACAAGAAACCAGCAGGAAAAATGCTAAGGAGGCCTTGGCAGGCAAAGTGGCTGAAGGAGATTTTGTTTGTATCTTCTGTGATCGTTCTTTTAGAAAGGAAAAAGATTATAGCAAGCACCTCAATCGCCATTTGGTTAACGTATACTTTCTTGAAAAAGCAGCTAAAGGGCAGGAGTAATTAAACGTAGTATAAGGCTTCAGTTTGTAGTTTATAATATCTATACATTTAATATTCATTTATAGTTATAGACAACCTTTTATTTTTTAAATTGCTTTAATTAGTGTCCATTGCCGATTTTTAAGTGACACTCTTTACCTTAGGACTCTGTATACCTGTTGATGGATAAATTTTAGCATATCCAAGGAAGTTAGTGTACTAAACCAACAGACTCCTAAATCTGTTAGTTTATACATTTAATTGAAATGAGAAGGCCAAGGTGGTATTGTAGCATTCCGTTGCTTTGTCTGGCTGTAACTTGTCACTTTTCTCGCCATGTCTGTCTTCTTGTTTTGCTTTAGTGTTTTCTTAGTTCCTGGTTTAGCTCTATAAAAATTGGCATACGTAAATAGCAAATTACTTGAAGAATTTGCCTGCTTTATATAAAGTTAGCACTTTAAAATTTTTTTAGAGATGAGAAGAGACATTTAAATTGAAGAAAAATTCTCCCAACAGTGGACATTGTATCAGTCCAGGTATTGACTTCCTGAGTTTTGATCAATATTTCTTATTTGTGTGTGTTGATCAATATTTCTTATTTGTGTTTGTTAATCGTCATAAAAACAATGATTTTGGTGTGTGTGGTTTTTTGGGGTTTTTTTTTTTGGTGCTTTAATGGCTTAAGATGTTGCACATTGTTGTTTTTTTTAACCTATGCAGTTCAATTTTTTTCTAGAAATAGCATTTGTGTTGAACAGTAACACTTTATACATATATATGCATGTTTATTTTGTCCTCTTTGGAGGGATGCTTTTAGTCTTGTTTGCAAAAGGGCAGTTTTCCTTTTCCTTTGCTGCAATTGTCTTTTTTGCAGAATATGTGTGCAAATTTGTGAGCAAATGAACCATGCAGGTTCAGTCCATTGATTTTTGAATTTCATATCTTATATCTATGCCAGAATCTGTATTTCACATAAGTTATTTATTTTAAATGGATGTAGTGAATTCACAGCCCTCATTCTGACCTGTATAAGAAACAAACCACTAGGCTCTATATTGAACGGATTTTTATCTCCGATACCAACAATAAGTAAAAATTTTTGGCTTGTTTTAGTGTAGCTACTTCCTAAATGTTCAGTGTTAAGTCATATCGTTGAGGAAAACCTTTTTTACATAGATGGTTGGTGTCCATATGGCTACTCAGCTGAATAAAGAATTGTAAGTGATATTTGGAAACTGCAAACCTGGAATTAGACATAATTACTCTTTCAAGTTATACAGAATATCAGTTGTGAGATTCCAAAGCCATAGCAATTACACAGAAAACCTAGGTGGAGAGAGAGGTAGTATGAATGCTGGGAGACCAGCTGCTACTTACTTCCTATGAATATAGTGAAAAAGGCAGGTGAAACTTATGTACAGTCCAGATTTAAAAAATCACACTTTCTCAGGGATCTCCACAAACTAGTGGGTGTCCTGGCTGTCTCTGTGACAGCCTCTTTCTACAGGTGAGGCCTCATGAATTGCAGCTATCCTGGTGTTCCCATGGGGACACCTTGTATGAAGAGTGTACTCCCAAACTTTTTTGGTAGGTTCTTTGGCCAGTTGCCAAAGAATATGAAAGAATCCAACATTGGATTTTTCTTGCTGATAGCAATTATTCATTGCAGTAAAAGTGTGATCCCAATAGGGAATCTTTAACAATGCTGATCCTCCCATGTTCTGTCCTGAAATAACCACTTTATATGTCATTTTCTTTTTTGTCTGGTGATGTCTTTGAGGCAGGTTTCAGAGTTTGGCAATGCAACATGAAAGATTAGGAAAAGCATTGATGAAGTGTGGGTGAAAAACTTGTAAAAAATCTGAGAGTGAAGTTTGAGTTAAAAGACATTTGAACTCGGAATTGACTGGGAGGCCAAAGATTTAAAGAAGAGAAGATTCTCTCAAGACATGAGGAGTAAGTTGTGTGTTAATGGTGTGTGTTTTGTGTGCATGAATGGGAATTTGTAAATGATGTTGAATTCTAGGTGAATTCATGGCTCCGACAATCATTGTCAACAGAAGATCAAGCTGCAAATATTTATGTTTTAAAACTTAAATTATAAAGCTAGTTAAATCTTTCTAACAACTAGTTTTAATGTTCATGGGTACATTTTATGTAAGTTACCTTTTACATTATATATGAAAAGACTCATGTTAAGTACAGATTGGAGATTGGGAATCAGTTTGGGAAAGGTTTTGTGGATTCTTTCATGCTACAAAAGAAAACAATTAGACTTCTAGGGAATTGGACTAATTTTCTTACCTAGTTTTTAAGACTAGAATGCTAAAAACAAAAATATGAAGGAAATTAAAACCCCTTATTAAATTGATCTGTGAAAACATTGTTACTGGAAATTAAGTGGGACTTGAGGCCTTTCTTCCAGAAAACAAGGACTTGATTGTCAGGCCTATATTAGGTTCTGAACTTTAATGCCATGTATTTGTACTTGTTAAAAATTGTTTCAATGAAAAATATATTAGTAATATGAACTTCTGGTCTAGTTGGGAGTTCTTCCATTTGAAAAATGTGATATTTGCATGGAACTGTTTGAATCTTTGTTTTCTTGGTTTCCCCTCACTGGATAGAATTGAAACTAGAATTTTCCCTTTTGTTAAAGGAATAAAAAGTGAACATGTTATTTGTAAATTGATGTTTAGTAACTAGAGATAAACTTGAAATGCTAGAATACATTATAAGCCTAATCCTAAGTAGTCTTATGAAAATGTATCTCTTTTATCTATCTTTTGAACCTATATTCACATTGGTCTTCAAGATATCTTAAGTTATATTTTTTCCTCTTTTCAGAGCTGCTTTTTTGGGGCTACTTTTTAAAATTGATGGGGCTACATTTCTGATAAGGCTTCTTATAACTATGGCTGGATGTTTTGCTCTAGTCTTCCAAGAAGGGCCATTTTATTTTTTAGAGTCACTTCTAAAGTCATGTGGTCTTTAACTTGGGGGACTATTTTGCATATAAGTGCTAATGCAAGTAAATTTAAACCCAAGTAGACCTCATCACATGTCACCCCGTGAATGTTGACAATGGAAGGACTACCTTGCCTGTAGTATAATATCAGTTCTGGACTGAAAAGCTGGGGAAGAAACTTAAGTTTTCTTTTTTGCATAAATCAGAAAAACAGCCAGTATGTAGTTTCCTTGTTGACCTCAGCAGATGAACTGAGCTGATAGTGTTAATGCGGATTCAAGAAATTATCTGAATCTTGGTTTGTGTAGACTTACAATCTACATGCAATATTAACTAAATCGGATAGCTTTTACATTTTCACATGTGTACATAGGCTCTCCCCACCCTTTTCAACATCCATTAGTTAATTGATCATTTTAAACTGGCATTGAAACATTACAACAATGTTTTGTTGCACCAATTTTATAAACTTTTACAGTGCAATACGTGTTATTTTTCCGAGACAAACCAAAGGTTAATTTCTCAAGGTTCTTGCTGCCTGCTTTAGCAGCATTTGATGGGAGGATCTTTTATATACATTTGTAATAGATGAAAAATAAACCAGATTGCAAATCTTTTTTTTTTTTTTACGCTTAAACCATGTACCAAGTTTTTGGTCCAAATTGTGTAGGATAAGTTAAACTTAAATTGCATTCTATTAACCAATATGAGTGTATTTCTGTAAGCATAGTTATGTTGAAATAAAGTTTTAAAAAGCATATTATGCCTTTGTTTATTATTGGTACATCAAGTATTGAAGAACTAAATTTATTTTGCTGTAATTGCAAGTATATTAATTCTAAAACTATTACCTCTGATAACCCGTGGTAGGCAGAGAGATCATGGCAGTCTCTTTGGGGTGACAATCCAGTGGGTAATAGTCCCAAGCATATCTTTCTTATACAGTGCTTTCTCGGAGATGAACGTCAGGGAGAAACAACTTGAAGACAATTCATAGTAGGTTTTACATAGTAATTACTTCCTAACCACAGGTTTCCTTAACAGTTTTACCATAAATATCCTTTCTCAGTAGTAGCAGGCCTGGTGTTATTAATAATTTGACTCCTAATTGGAAAAAGATGCATTGAGGAGAAAATAAGTTGAATTACACTGAGTGTTGACAGCCATGGTACCATGGATTTTACTGTATTTAGTGGAACTCTGAGAAGAAAATGAAACTCAAGGGAAAGTGATAAGCCATCTTCTTAGTAAGAGTCTGGCTTTTTTTGTTAATGGAAAAACATGTTTTTAATGTGTATTTGTTGAGGTGGAAAAAAAGGGGAGAGGGTGATGGAGAAAAACTGTGCAAAGCATCAAAACAACTGGATTGCTTTCTGTCCTGATACAGCAAGTGACCCGGGGTGTCCTGAGTCCTAAAGAATGGGATGTTTCATATTGATGTGAGAGATTCACCTTCTGACTTCTTTTGCAAGACTCCTTAATCAGCAGAAAAGCAAAATGAATTTCCAAGATTTATTTTACTGGCATTGTAGAATCAATGACAAGGAACATGAAAGTTTGCCCGACCAAGGATATGTGGGGAATTTATCTTGAATATATAAATGCTGTAAATGTCTGACTTGGTTTGTTATCTTTAATGAATGTGAAAGAGTGGTTACAAATGTCTTTCTCCAGTCCCTTTCTACTTCTTTCCCAGGGGCTTAACTCTTGTTGATGTCTACACGTGTGCTACATATACACTTAACCTGTTGGCCATCTTTTTTCCTCCGCAGGGTCTCAGTGAGGGCTTGATTGATTTGTAGGTAGTTACAGTGTAGTAGTTAGTATGAGCTCCCATCCAGGGACATTACAGCACTCATCCTTAGCTTCATAAAGGCAGATTGGTGAAGGTACTAAGAACAATGTGCTAGTGTTTGGCAGTAAGGGAAAGTTTCAGTGTTAAGAAATTGCCTTTTCAAACGATTTTGATGCTCACTGTATCAAGTGCTCTGTGGGCCTTTGATACAGAACTGCGTTCACAATAGGCCTCTCTTCCTAAGCTCTACAAATGGGCAAACCATTTTAACTTTACTGACCCTGTTTCTTCATATATAAAAGGGGACATAAGGAATTTCTATCCAAAGAGTGGCTTTGAGGGTTAAATGGTTATTAAGTGTTTAGCCTAGTGCTTTTACTAGGACTTCTTTTCACTACATCACAAACCAAGTGAGTATCCTTAAATATATAAAGTCCTTCCTCTATTTGGGCATGATTAAGTTGTATAGTGTACCTGCTTGCCTTACAAAACAGCTTTTAATGTTAAAGTAGAACGTGGGCTTTTGTGTCAAACTATATTGTAGTATCTTAAGGTTCAGAATGCTTCCCCCCCCCGCCCCCATGCTTTTCTGTTCATTGCTTTATTCAAGCAGCTAAAATAGGACCCAGTCCTTTGTAGGGTAAATGGTTGCCCAGGCCAAGAATTGTATGTGGTGTGTTTCTCCTTGATTTCAACTAATTAATAATATACGGTGGTAGTTTTACTGTAATTTTAAAATTCTGATAATGCAGAAATCTCTTGGTTTAAAGGCATAGTTATTTTTCTTTTTCTTTTTTAAATTTTTTTAATGTTTTTATTTATCTCTAGGAGAGAGAGAGAGAGACAGCGTGAACAGGGGAGGGTCAGAGAGAGAGGGAGTCACAGACTGAAACAGGCCCCAGGCTCTGAGCTGGCAGTCAGCACAGAGCCCGACGCGGGGCTTGAACCCACGAACCGCGAGATCATGACCTAAGCGAAAGTCGGACGCTTAACCGACTAAGCCACCCAGGCGCCCCGGCATAGTTATTTTTCTGAATGCCAGGAGAGTCAACCCAAGTAGCAGGAAATAGCAAATCTTGAGAAAGAGACTTTATTAAGAAACTTGATTTTAAGAATTAAGGTTCAGACTTACAGAGAAGTTGAAGAAATGGTACCTTGAAATTTTGTGTACCCTTTGTGTGGATTCACTCACATTTGCTTTCTGTATATTATGTATGTATTTGCTGAACGACCAGAAATTAAGTGGCATACCCCTTCATCTCTGAAAATTTCAGTTTGTGTCTCCTAAGGATAAGGACATTCTCTTGCACAACCACATTATAGTTATCAAATAACTATATTTCAATCTATTCAAATTGTGCCAAGTGTCTTAACTACTAACCTTTAACAATCCTGCTGTTCCTATTACCCGTTGCATTAATGGTCTCATTTCTTCAGTTTCCTCTAGTTTGGAACAATTGCCTAGCCTATTCTTTGCAACAGCAAGAGTTTGAAGAGTTCATGCCCACTGTTTAAAGAATGTTCCTTAATTTAGATTATTCTAGTTGTTTCCTCATGCCTCAATTCAGTATACAGTTTGGAAGGAATACTAAAAACTGGCGCGTTGTACCAGAAGGCACACGTCATGTCAATTTACCCCATTATTGGTGTTCACTCTTTGGTTAGTGTTGTCCACCAGATTTCTCCATTGTAAAGTTATTTTTCCCCTTTATAATGCTCTGTGGGAGGATATATTGAAACTATCTGACCTTTCAACAAACCCAATGATTTTAGCATATAATTAATATTTTTTACAGTTTATTTTTGAGAGAGAGCATGAGTGGTAGAGGGGCAGAGAGGGAGGGAAAGAGAATCCCAAACAGGCTCCATCTCACAAACCATGAAATCATAACCTGAGCCAAAATCAAGAGTGGGACACTTAACTGACTGAAAACTGAACCAACCCAGGCGTCCCTAGCATATGATTTTATTTTTGCTTGTATCAGTTATACCTTCTGTTTGCTGGTATAGTGTCAAGAGGGAATTTTTCTTCCCATAGACTCCAATTCTCGTTTCAAGTGTTACCTGGCAGTCACGCATTTTACCTCAATTCAGCCAGTGGGGAATGACGGCACCCTTTCTGACTCCCTTAACAGGGACTTAACTACAGTCTGTTAATGCACTGAGGATTCTTATTTATGACCAAATATTTTGAAACACATATCAAATTTCTCTCTGTGTAAGTCCTAACCGTATTGTAAAATTGTGAAAGTTTGCTAGAATGTCTTAGGGGATAAACTGCAGGAAGGAATAAACTGCAGGTGGAAATTTACCAGTGGTCAGAGTCTACACCAGAAGGGGCAATTTCAGAGAACTGTGTCCTAATTCTATACTGATTTTGAAATGCTACACCTTTTATTTCTTCATATGTGTGCCCTAATTGCTTTTTAAAAATCACATAATGCAGGGGAGCCTAGGTGGCTCAGTTGGTTAAGCATCTGACTTTAGCTCAGGTCATGATCTCAGTCCTGCATCAGGCTCTCTGCTGTCAGCGCAGAGCCGGCTTCAAATCCTTTATCCCCTTCTTTTTCTGCTCCTCCCCTTCTTGCACTCTATTTGTGTCTCTTTCAAAAGAAACAAACAAAAATTGCATAATGCAGGGGTGCCCAAGTGGCTCAGTTGGTTAAGTGTCTGACTTGATTTTGGCTCAGGTCATGATCTCAGCGTTCAAGGGATCAAGCCCAACGTTGGGCTTTGTGCCTGACAGCACAGAGCCTGCTTGGCCTCCCTCTGCCCCTCCTCTGTTTGTGCTCTCTCTCTCTCTAAATAAAGATTAAAAATAAATTCTGAAGCAGAGAAAAATAAAATTTCTAAAAAAAAATCACATTTCTTATGTAAATTCTCAAAATTAAATCCATCTTGAATAGCTCTTTTCCTATAAACTCTCTTATTCTGTGGAGTTAACTACTATTAATGGTTTCTGTTAACTCTTTACCTCCATATCTGTATACATATTAAACTGTTTTGTTTCTATGTTATTTACATAAATGGGATCATTGATTTACAATTTGGAGATCTTTGTTATTAGTTAAGCATCTTCCTCATTCTTTTGTTAACTATTGCATAATGTTCCCAAGAGTGGATGTGTCCAGTTTAATCACTTGAATGCTTATTTCATTCTGACCTTGTTGCCAGAATTGGTTGACAATCTGGAGGTATTCTGAGAGTGGAAACCATGTGAGGTTCAGAGGACCCATTATTTCTTATAGTCTTAAAAATTAACATTAGTTTATGCTTGTGTTCTTTAATTTTTTTTTTTAAAAGGAAATTTTTTGTTTTTTAATGTTTTATTTATTTCTAGGAGAGAGAGAGAGAGAGACAGTGTGAGCAGGGGAGGGTCAGGGAGAGAGGAAGTCACAGACCGAAACAGGCTCCAGGCTCTGAGCTGGCAGTCAGCACAGAGCCCGACGCGGGGCTCGAACCCACGAACCGTGAGATCATGACCTAAGCGAAAGTCGGACGCTTAACCGACTAAGCCACCCAGGTGCCCCTAAATTTTTTTTTAACATTCATTTTTGAGAGAAAGAGTGTGAGTGGGGGAGAGGCAGAGAAAGAGGGAGACATAGAATCTGAAGCAGGCTCTGGGCTCTGAGCTGTCAGCACAGAGCCCATCTCGGGGTTTAGGCTCACAGACCATGAGATCATGACCTGAGCTGAAGTCAGACGCTTAACCAACTGAGCCACCCAAGTGCCCCTCTGCTTGTGTTCTTAAGATAGAACTTCTTTCAGGTTTTCTAATACTAATCAAATGTACTTTCTATGTTAAAGGGTTTTTTTGTTTGTTTTTTACACAGAGGATGTATATATTTGGAATGTTGAATTTAGTGTCGCTTAAAATAACAGAATGATGAATAACCTGTCCAATATTTAATGTTCAGCATAGATGTGGGTAAGTAATAGTACTTCACACTCAGCCAACATTACTGGGATGAAGGAATTATCCATATAATGATTTAGTAAGGAATTACAATAATTTAAAGAGATCGCTATTTGAGCATAGATAGAACTAGCTGGGTTGTGTCTCCTAGACCAGTGTGGGGAGTTACTGGCATGAAACAACAAAGGTTTTTCTGATGAGTTGTTGTTCTGTGCCCTGTGCACAGAAGTATGAAATTCCATTAAAGGAAGCTGTTCTTAGGAATAAAATGGCTTATTTCATGGAGAAGTAGGTAAATCTTCATGTAGAAGATGATCCATGTGAGACAACCCTGGAGACACTCCTGTTGTTGGGAAACACGGGATCCTGCATTAGCATCTAGGAGTAGAAGTACTTTTTATAAGTACCAAGCAGTGTGCTAAACACATCACATTAACTGAATCCCCTCAACATCACTGAGGAGTAGGTTGTTACTCCCATGTTGCATCCTATAGACAAGTGAATTGTTTGATGTCACAGTAGGAAGTGGCAGGTCTGTGCCATGTTGCCTTTATTAAGTGAAGAATGTTATGTGGGGAGGTGGGTGTTATAAAAGGAGAAATTAGGGATGGTGATCAAAAGGATTTCCGTCTAATCTGAATGTCTTCAATTTACAATGTTCTAGTAACATGATAAAAAGAGCACTTTATTTATTTTGAAGTATGTTTCATAGCCAGTGTAAAGCCCAGTGTGAGGCTTGGACTCACAGCCCTGAGATCAAGACCTGAGCTGAGATCAAGAGGTGGACACTCAAGAGACACCCAGCCCAAAAGGGCCCTCTTTAATTAGGCTTCCCTCTATCATAACTTCTAACCAATTTATATTTACTGAAGACCATAAGAGAAGCTTACTAGCAGTAGTGAGATTAATTTCACCTTTTTGAAATAAAAGTAAACTAGGATAAAAGAATTGTGCCCTAATCCTATGTAAGCCTAGCTCTGAGAGCAGAAGCTGCCATTTTTATTATGTTTTTGTGTTTAAACTGACATTTTTATTTCAGCCACTGTATTTATTATGTGGGTAGCTATTTGAAAGTGTAAGAATGTCGTAATTTAAAGTGGAGAGAGCTGGATTTATTTGACAATGCCCTTGGTTCTTGAGCTCTGTGAGCCTGCAGTATTGTAGGCCCTGATACTTTGTCCCATCTGATCCATTGATTAGAATTTCACAATGCAAAGACTTGGCAGGAGGTGCATGTCTCCTAGTCTCCCAGAACTGATTGGGAGTGGTGGAGACACAGTCATAGGCTACCCACCCTACACAGCAGGGAGGAAGGAGAGTGACAGATGTTTCTGACATTGGTTTCTATGTTTTCACTTCATTTTTTAAACAAAAAAAAAAAAGTAAGTTTCTCTTTCTGCTCTCCTCTCACATGTTTCATTTCTTGAACAGTCACAAATAATCATACTGATAGCAGTAATAGTAATAGGCATTTCTCTCCTCATCCTCTGCTTTTTTGGTAATTTTCAGTGTGAGCATGTATATACATAAATGCATGCAAAGACTGCTGAATTCTGCACAAACGCTGGCTGGAGTTCTGTCTCTGATCAGCAGATGGCTTATTGGCAAGCAGGCCCAGGTCAGTCCACCCCATGCAGATAAAGGCAGAGGGTGCTATTTCAGGGCTTTGGTTTCAAGTCCATGAACTCCGGAGGAAAGAACCCTTGAGATCCCCTGGTCTGTGCTCACATACATGGGAAATGTGCTCCACAGCAGAGCCTGAAAAATTGTAGATGATCTGTCCTGAGACCTTTGCAGATCCCAATCCCCCCAGAACATTTGATCACTTTGAGTAAATATCAATTAAGTGTCCTCTTCAAACTGTTTACAATTCTATAAATACACAATACAGCTTTAAGAATCTTGGGTGCCTGGGTGGCTCAGTCAGTTGAGCATCAGACTCTTAGATTCTGCCTTGATCATGATCTCATAGTTTATGAGTTTGAGCCCCGCATTGGGCTCTGCACTCATGGTGTGGGGCCTGCTTGGGATTTTCTCTCTCTCTCTCTCTCTCTCTCTCTCTCAAAGAATCTCATGTTATAACTTCTTGCCTAATTTTTTTTTTTATTTTTTTCTTAAGTGTTTATTTCTGAGGGAGAGACACAAACACACACAGAAATCAAAGCAGGCTCCAGGCTCCAAGCTGTCAGCACAGAGCCTGATGTGGGGCTTGCACCCATGAACCCTGAGATCATGACCCAAGCCAAAGTTGGATGTTTAACCAACTGAGCCACACAAGCACCCCTCCTGCCAAACTTTTTCACTTTGATGATCATTTTCACATTAACTGGTGGGGATAGTTCAAATTGTTTCTTTTGGGTTAGCAACCATTTTTAACCTGTCCTGCTTTTTGTTGAATGTAATCCCATTATATTTCTACCACCCTCCAAGGCAGTGTAGTGGGGTAGGCCTCCTTTTCCCCTTGGAGAATACTGGATATTTAGAAGATGAGGTGTCTTTTTAATCTTTTGTCTTTTGCACATCTGGTTAGAGTTTTCAAGTTGAGAGGTTTTACTGTTGATGGGATTGAAGCCAGGGAGCTAAAAATGCCCAAACTCTGCCCTGGCAATAACACTACCTCAGGGGTTCCTGGGTAGGGTGGGGGTGGGAGACCCTAGTGGGATAGAAATTAAGCTAATACTTTATCAAATTTCTAGATACCCCAGTATACATTTCTAGTATACATTTCAAATACATTGATTTGAAGACTGGCTTAGGAGCAAGTGGGACCACCTATATGTTTCCTTGTGCTTCTCATTCCCTGCTCTAGTCTAAGCTGGGGTGCAGTGTGTTCCCCCAGGACTGTAAAGGGGAGGGGCAGAGATGGAGAAATGTTGGTAGGCAGCCAGGGGTAAAAGAGGTTCCCACCCCATGTCACTCCACCCCTCACCCTGGTTGTGGAGCCTGAAAAAGAAGCTACGGTCTCAGGATCCTCAGCTTGGATTCTGCCTCAAACCTCTTTTTTCCTTCCTGGGGAGCAATGGGATACTGTTTTGAGATCTAAAGGTCCTTCATTTCTGTATTCTCATTGCCTTCCCCACCACAGAGACTTTGTAAATACCTGACTTCCTGAGATAGCTTTCTGCTACTGTAAGTGCTCCATGGGGGTGGAGATCAGCTAGATTTGAATCTGAATAGATTTTTTTTCACTTTGAATTTATGAAAGTCACACATGCACAGTTAAAAACAATATTCCTAAAAGATTTATGATGAAATCTACATTCCTTAGCATTTCCCTCCATCCTTTCCTCAGTCACATAGCTGCTATATGTATCTGACTCCTGAAGTAAATTTAAATTAGCATTAAATTTCTCATTTTGCAGATTTACAGTGGATTCTCTTCATAAGGTTGTTAGATAACATGTCACTGCATTTTCCTCAAGTTGGACAACATTATGAATACTTGTGAATAAAAATGGCCACAGATTCTTTTTTTTTTTTTTACTTTATTTGAGAGAGACTGTGAGCGGGGGAGGGGCAGAGAGAGGGAGAGGGAATCCCAAGCAGGCTCCATGCTGTCAGCATAGAGCCTGACTGTGGGGCTAGATCCCAAGACCTTGAGATGATTACCTGAGTCAAAATCAAAGAGTTGGATGCTCTAACCGACTGAGCCACTGAGGCGTCCCAGGCCACAGACTCTTTGTAGCCCTTCCAATCAGCTTGCCTCTGTGCTGCCATTGTGACTTGCTTTCATCGACAGAGTTGCAGCAGAGTGACATTGTGTAACTTCTGAGCTTCAGTCTCTGGAGGCCTTGCAGCTTCTTGCGTGCTCTTTCTAAACACGGTTCCTTTGTGAACAAGCTTGAACTAGCCTACTTGAGGATGAGATGCTAGGGAGAGAGAGTGACCACTGGAAAAAGGCCCAGGTTTCCTAGCTGTTACAACCATCCCAGCAGAAGCTGTGGATGTAGAGTGAGTTCTGCAAGTGCAGGTCCCTATGGAGCAGAAGAACCAGTGAGATGAGCCTAGATGACACTGCCAAACTAAGGAATGGGAGCAAATAAATGCTTGTGTAAAATCACTGAATTTGGGGTTGTCACTTAATTTGTTACCCAGCAATAGATATAGGTACAAAGATAATGCCCTCAATCTAGTTAATAAAAAAGCATTTCCAATGAACAAATGTTCATGGTACCTGGAAGTGACTTAACCCATGCCTAATGGGGGAGTGAGTGGGTAGATTGGACCATTAGACACTGTTTTCCTTTGTTGAACAGTCTCATCCAAGTTCCCATGCTGACAATGTTCACATTTCTCAGAATTAGCTTTATGTAATAGCTTTATTTGTCCAGTGAAAAAGAGATTTTCTTCAGGTAGTGTTTGACTAAAATACATCTTTTATCTGGCATTTTAGAGAAAAGTAGCCCTCATTCTCTAATTGTCCTTCCTGTTAAGTATTTAACTATGGAATTTAAAGTCAAATACAGGAAAGAAATCTTTTTAGGCCAGATGTTAAGTTATGAGAAAAACTGGAGATAATAGAAAGCTTTTAGTTGGGTAACCAGGATCCCATTTTAGTGAAAGTAAGATATAAAAATGAATAGGAAATAGGATGAGTGCCATACAAGTAGAAAAGCCAAGTCCATTTAAACAAGTTCAGGACCAAGTCAATTTGGTTTTGGAAGCTATTTGATTTGTGAGTAAAGAACACCAGCTCATCTATTTCTATGTTACTTGTAGAGTCAGAAGTAAAAATCAGTTTTTTTTCTGTGATAGTAAAGTGGTATAATTCTTTGGATGTTTGCATTCCAGATTTCCTGTGTATTTAATGTACCATTTTCTTAATCAGAACTGTAGGTCAGGATCTCCACTCATGCTGTGATCTGTCCGTGGTACTTGGCAAAGCTCACTAGCAATGTGAAAAGATTCCCAGCCAGCCATGAAAGCATAGTTGATTTAAAGCTATCTGAGATGGTAAGAGAGCAGGGAGCATGGAAATCACACTGGGACTTGGGGTTGTTCAGCCTTGCTGAAAAGACTGCAAGAGTATACCACATCTCTCTCTCTCTCTCTCTCACCACCCTAGCCCTGAGAAATAGTCTTCTCACCGTAGAACTGTGTATAGCTGGATTCAAAGGTAGCTAAAAAGAATTATGTGCTAGTTACAGCATTTCCATGGAAATTGTCATTACCTTTGGAGATCTTCAAAGTGGGTTACCTTTCTTTTCTGAGATAACATGTTCCCCACCTGAGGTTGAAAAGTTTTCTCCTTTAGGCTTGTGATGGGTTCCCATATAAAGAGGAAGTATTGTGTAGTGGTTAGAAACCTGGGTACTATCAGATGGGACTGCTCTGTTTCCTGATTATGGTAGTTATTATACAAACCTATATGTATATTGAAATCCATACAACTATAATGAAAGGGAAAAAAGTTTTACTGTAAAATTAAACACACCGACAGGGGTGCTGGACCTAGACTGCTTGGATTTGTTTGAATCACAGCTCCACCATTCATTAGTTGTGTGACCCTGAGCAAATTACTTATGCCTTAGTTTCCTCATCTGTAAATATGGGTATAATAGTACCTCCTACATGGGGTTGCTGGAAGGATTCGGGAAATATATGTAAAGCACTTGCAACAGTGCCTGATTTATTATTATTATTTTTATCTTAGTGTGAGTAGGGGAGGGGCAAAGAGAAATAGAGAGAGACAATCTTAAGCTGGCCATGGAGCCTGATGCGGGGCTCAGACCCATGGACCTGGAATTATGACCTGAGCTGAAACCAAGAGTCAGACAATCAATTGACTGAGTCACTCAGGTGCTCTAGTGCCTGGCTTATTGTATGTGCTATATAAGGGAGAGGTACTATTATTATTAAAATATAAAGGGATAAAAAGATAATATGGGCTATCATATGACCATAGAAACTATGAATAGTCTGAAATACAACTACTATGAGGTGGTGCTCTTATGCAGGAAAGGAGGAAACCCTAGAAGAATGCAAATGCTATATAAAGCAAATTGAAGTTTTCTCTGTTGTTATATTCCAGGGAAGGCAAAAAACAACCTATCAAACAAGAAAATCCACCCCCCCCCATTCTCCTAATTCATTTAGTTATGCTGAATAGCATATGCCTGCTATTTTCCAGGGACTTACTGAAAAGTTAGAAAGGATCTTGGCAATCTTTCACTTCTGAAATCATCTGATGGTATATTCTCTAGCATATGTGGTTCTTTTGTTTTGTGGTTCTGCCCATTTTCAGCAGATTTACCACAGCTACTGGCTAGAGGTACTGATAATGTTTGCAATTGAGCATCATATCTGTTGCATCTACCAATGAGAATATGAAGACCAAAGAAAATACTTAAAATTTTTTTAAACATTTATTAGTTTTTGAGGGACAGAGCATAAGCAGGGGTGGGGCATAGAGAGACAGACCCAGCTTCCAAAGCAGGCTCCAGGTTCTGAGCTATCAGCACAGAGCCTGACACGGGGCTCAAACTCACAAACTTTGAGATCATGACCCAAGGGGAAGTTGGACACTTAACCAACTGAGCCACCCAAGCACCCCCCCCCCAAAAGAAATTCTTCCACTAGGTTGATTACCTAGAAGATAAATTCTGATAATTATTTGGGAGGGAAATGGAAGCTTTTGAAAAACAGGGACCTGAGGGTCTAAGACATGGGTATTTTAAGGATGCTTTAGACAGATTTAGGAATATTCAAATCATGAAAGTCTTATACTAAATGAGAGAATAACAATGTTCTTTGACATGAAGGAAAAAAATGAGATGTCATTCCTATATGATGTTAAAATATTAATCTTGAGATGCCCCCTCCCACTACAGAACATGAATGGGGCAGATGACATGACACAGAGACATTAAGAGCAGGGAGAGGTGCTATTTGATTCACATGAGTGTGAGGTCTTGTTTTTAATGTTTAAGCATTACTCTTTGACAGTTGAGAAAACAATCCCCCTGGGAGGAGGAAAGCAGCCAAGAGAATGGAACAGTCTGAGAAAGAATGGAAATGATTCTATTGCTCCACCAGACAGAGCCAAGTGGGAGCGAAGCCAGGGTAAATGATCAGAGGCTGTCTACGAAACAGCTCGCCTCAGCTGGAGCACTGGGTGCCTACTCAGTGAAGCAATCATAGCTCTGCCATGGCTGGCACAGCTGGAGTTCCAAGTTAGTCATCTGCAGGAAACTGGCCTTGATCTCCATTTTGTAGGCAGTGTCTGTATGCTCAAACACAAGCGTACACGATTGCATCTGTGCTCTACTTCTCCTTGGTTGTCATGGGAAGTGAGTGTTGCAAGTAACATAAACAAATTTAGACTCTGGGGAACTACAGAGTAAAGTTCTAATTGCCATTTATGGTGATTAAAAATACGAAATGTGTTAAACTATGTTTCAGTAACGTTGAAGAAAATGCTGCTGTTTCAAGGAGGGGAAAAGGAGAGGTGAGGTATAATGTAAAATAAAAAAAACTTAATGTTACATAGGAGTCAAAAACTTTTGATGGCACATCTTTCCCTTCTTTTAGGTGTCATTAACACAAAAGAGGTGACATGTTAAACACAAAGCTGCAGAGCTTGTAAGTGATCTAGTATGAACTTGCTCAATTGTTTTCTAGCCACTCAAAACAATCACTGTTCTGTGGAAAAGTGAGCAGGCTGTCCTGACATTTTGCCATCAATTCTCCTCTTTACTTATTCCTGTATGTTGCCATACTGGAAATGATTAATGATTCAAGGGAAGTCTTCATATTCCAATTACTGGATTAACAAGTATCAGTAAACTGACCAAAGCTCAGAAACCAACACAGTGACAGAATTTTCTTTAAGTAAAATCTACAGTGGAGCAGTGAAATATACCAGCAGTGATCCTGGGCTGCATTAGGTAATGCAGAATATGGAGTGAATTAATACAGATCCTAGCAGAAGTCCTCAACTGTCAAGGCATGTGGCGGCCTGTTTGCGGTATTGGAACCTATCTTTCCTGACTTTCCTGCCTATTTTCGCTGAGAATTGTAAAAGGACTAAGAAAAATCTGTTTTCCCCTCATTCTTAGGTGGGATAATGAACCTGGAGATATTAACTAATACAACCAGGGAAACTAAACTTGCTTAGTTGATTTGCTGTTTGAAACTTAAAGGTACACCGAACATCTGCTTCAGTGAAGCTTTGCAAAACCATAGTTTTATTTTTATTTATTTATTTTTTATTCATAGAGTTTTAGAGGTAAAGGAGATCTGAGAGTATAAATTATGAACATTTAAAAACTGAATCTTTGTTAATCAAGAGGCCCCAAAACCTAGAGACAATGAGGAGGAATGTTTTGCTTTCTAACATACATATTCATTAGTTATCAGGGAAATGACAGCATCAGTTCTTAGGTTCTCTATTTCTACACAAATTTCTCCAATAAAAACGAGAAATTGATTTTCTCAATTTGGGAAGCTACCGCCCTCTAGAGGGTGGGCTTGGAAATGCGAGGGGTACTTTTCATTTGTCACTATGACTAATGGGTCAGGAGGAGAGGCTACTGGCATTTATTTATTTGGGGATGAGACATGCTGGCATTCTGAAATGCAGTCTTAAGCATAAAAGAATTCTCTTCCCCAAGATGCCAATAGTATTTACTTTGAAACATGATGAAAGCGAGATCTATGGTTTTTACAAGTTACATCTTAAAATGCTAACCATTTATTCTAAGTGGTCTTAGTGAGGTGAGGGTTAGGGGATGCCTGTTGACAGAGAACATGGGTATGTCTATTAATTTTATACTAAACCTTAGTCTACAGGAAGTTCATGGATCAGACTGCATTTCAGGTCAGCCTTTCCCCATTAGCATTTCTCTCAACATTGGGATCTGGTACTTGCAATTGTTCACTGTACACAGCTATACTGCTACTTATTCAACTAAGAATAATAAAAGGTAGACTTCTGATTGATGTTATGTTATGCAATTATATAGGCAGATTTGATAAAATGGTTAAAAGTGCTCTGATAATTGCAGAATAGACTTTGGATGCCTGAAGGATAGAATTCTGAATCTTAAAATTAAGATCTTTAGGTAGGATTATGTAAGGGTAAGGTTTAGTTGTTTCTCCAGTGTTTATTCTCCTTTAATAATAATCCTAAACAGTCTTCATTTCCCTCTCCATCTCCCAGCTTCCATGTGAGTGGGTATGACCGTATAACTTGATCAATAGAAAGTATGAAATGTGTGTAACTTCTGACCTTTCCCCCTTCCTCAAAATAGGGAAACTGTACTCTACACTCACTTTTCCTCTTTCCACTTGCTGGGAAGGGATGATAACCTGAGCAACCACCTTAGATCTAGAGATGAAGCCATGGAATGTTCCACCAGCTGGATACTTGGACGACTATGCAGAGCAGAGGGATCTATTCATTCCTATCTTAATTTGAGCCCATTTATTTCGGAGAAATCAACTTTTGACATTTTTCCATATGCCAACTGCTTTGTTGCTCTCTCAACTAGACTCCAAGTAAGAAATGACACCTTTTTGTTTTAAAGTTTATTTTTTTTAGCAATCTCTACACCCAATGTGGGGTGTGAACTTATGACCCTGAGATCAAGAGTTGCATGCTCCTCTGACTGAGCCAGCCAGGCGCCCCAACATCTGTCTTAATAAATAGTGGGAGAAACCTGAATGTAACTGACCTCCTTTTGAGGTATACTTGGGTCACAAATACATATACATACCTTACAAAAAACCAACTTGTATTAACAAACTCAACACAGTGCAAACAGGCATAGTCCTGGGTGGTTTAAAAAGTGTGGGAGCAAAGAAAGCTTTATTATAATTATGTTTAATATAATTTAACATGTGTAGTTATGTCCAGTATAGTTAATATTCAGTGTGAACAGGGTCAGCTTCATACATATATCTGTTTTTTCTTCTTCTGCAGATTGTACACAACAGAAGGAGGCTTCTTGGTTTTATAGGCCACACTTCTCTTGATGCGCCCTCCTTTGATGTTAACGATATATGGCAAGAGAGGGGGCCGGACCGTCAGAACTGTTCCTTGAGGTGTATAGCCTCGGAGATGCAGTCTGTCCTTAAACTGAGGTGTTACTGCAACCCAACCTATGCACACATGTGATAGAACACAAAATGGTGTCAGTAACCATCTTACTAAAAATGTCAACCCCAAGCTCAAAATGGAGTACCAAAGGAGGCTACTGCTCTCTTCCACTTTACTTTTAAAGAAACCATATAATGCATTCATGAAAAGGTACAAATTTATTTTCAGAGTAGGTTGTGTTTAATAAATAAATTAGTATATGTCTTAAAATCCTCAGTTTATGTCAGTTAAATGCACATTTCCATAAAAATATAACTAAGACCACTTTACTCACCTTTTGTTTGTTTTTTTTAAGTGTATTTATTTATTTTGAGACAGAGACAGAGCAAGAGTGTGAGGAGGGCAGAGAGAATGGGGGAGAGAGAATCCCAAGCGTGAGTCCCATGCAGGGCTGGATCTTACAAACTGTGAGATCATGACCTGAGCCGAGATCAAGAGTTGGGTGCTTAACCGACTGAACCACCCAGGTGCCCCTATTCACCTTTTTTTGGTTTGTTTGTTTATTTTTGAGAGAGAGTGCAAGCAGGGGAGGGGCAGAGAGATGGAAACACAGAATTTGAAGCAGGCTCCAGGCTCTGAGCTGTTGGCACAGATTCTGATGTGGGGCTTGAACTCACAAACCATGAGATCATGATGCTTAATCAACTGAGCCACCCAGGTGCCCCCCTATTCACCTTTTAAAAAGTGCTTGGTGTACAATTACCTGCAGAGGAAAACTTGATGTCAGCCACTGCTTCAGATTCCCCAAGTCCTTCATCTAATGTAATGTCTTCACCAACGAGAGGAGGAAATCCTGCCATTCTTTCTTCTCCACCCATTGGAACCTGCCATTGAGATAAAATGAAGATGTCTAGAAGTTCAAATTAAACTCCCCATAACTCTAATATTAAATAAAGCACTGATACAATAGTTCTGTACAGGGATCGATAATATTTTCAGCTACTGAAAACCCCAAATCACTTCTAGTTCAAATGAAAAGCATGGGAACTTTTCGATGAGATAAAGCTTATAGATCCCAGTACAAAAAGCTGCATGTATGTGTCCTGTTGTAACCTAATAGCAGAATTTTATTAGTTTTCACTGTTTTTATAGACCTCTATAAAACTTTGCAGAACACTGGGCAATTAGAGTAACATCCTTCAAAACACCTTAGGTCTCATAGGCCTGGCTGGCCTCAAAGATTAATCCCTGCCTCATTACACGTGAAGGGTACATGTGTAATGGGTAAGGTTTAGCTTCTGTTTATACATGTGCCCACGAAGGAGAAGTGACTGGATAATAACTTATTTATTAATAAATATTTCTGTGCTTAACACTAGGGACACAAATATAGATGTTACAACATGGTCCCTGCCCCCAAGGAGATCAGAAGGTGGAAATAACGTGTAAACAAATTACAAGGTAAGAAATGTGATGGGAAGCATCATAGTACTACAGTTGTGGAGGAAGAAGTAATGAATATGTTTTAGTCAAGGAAAACCTTGACACAAGCAGCAATATCTGAGGAATATTTTGAGATAGAGTTGAAGTTACTTAGTGGAAAGGTATCCCAGGTTAGCATCATGTACACCAACAGGACAAATGATGATGAATTCAGGGAACTGTAGTTGAACTGTCTAGGGTACGTTAAGCCTGTGCATGTGCGTGTATTAGTGATGAAGTGATCGGTTTAGACTTCTCAGTAACGTGGAACTACCAAGGAATTATAAGCAGGAAAAAGAACAGAGATAAGAATAAAAAAGAACACTGTGACCTGCTTTGTATTTTGGAAAGATCTCTGTAGTGCAGGGTTTGTTAACCTTGGCACTATTGACATTTTGGGCTGAATAACGCTCTGATGGGGGCTGGGGGGCAAGGCTGTGTGGTGCATCGTAGACTTTTTAGCAGCATCCCTGGCATCTGCTCAGCATCCACCAAGTTGTGAAAAACAAAAATGTCTCTATCCACTGTCAAATGTCCCCTGGGGGCAAAAGTCAACTCTGCTTGAGAAGCCACTGCTTTAGTGGCTGAGGACGTTTATTTGGGGTGGGTGTGGGAGGAGGGCAGTAAAAACTGGAAGCTAAGAGAATACTTTAGTATCTCAAAAACAGCCTAATGAAGCAGATTACAGCTTGAACTGGGAGGCTGCACTCAGTGCTAATGAGAAGGGAGCGCTAGATTGGATTTGGGAGATGAGTAAGAAAACCAGGAGGCAAGAATGAGTCTCAGAGCACCCCCCAGAATATTTCTGTTACTGGTAGAGAAGACTGGGATCATTGCTTTGGAAAGCATCAGTTCTGTCCACTCTGAAAACTACAATGGTGCACAGGGGCAGAGAACGACAGAGTTCATTTTCACAAGGGCCATGTTACACAAACTAAGATGTTTTCCTTCCTGGAAATCTCAAGCTGTATTTGAACTCACGTATTATTGCTTTACCTAAAAAGTGAGCAAATTTAACAGGATAACTAATGTCTTTTAAGTGTAGAAAAATAACAGATCCTATATTGCTGATTGCCTTTATATATTCACCCATCCTGCAAATCCTACAGGTCTCTGGAATATTAACTTTAGGGCAGTTATGTCAATGGGATTGTTTTAAAAAAATTTTTTTTTAATGTTTATTTATTTTTGAAAGAGAGAAATTGATAGAGTGTGAACAGAGGAGGGGCAGAGAGAGAGGGAGACACAGAATCCAAAGTAGGCTCCAGGCTCCGAGTTGTCAGCACAGAGCCTGCTTGGGGTTCTCTCTCTCCCTTTCTCTCACCTCCCCTAGCTTGTGCTCTGTCTCTCAAAATAAATAAATAAACTTTAAAAATAAGATTAAAAAAAAAGATGAGAGAAACTGTAACACACTTACAGGTGAAGGAAGGAGCTGGTTGGGTAAAGAGTGAGAATAATCTGTAAGTATCTGGGATTAAGAACCTGGGAGGAGGTTCAGACCAGGACTTCTCAACAGTGACACTACTGACATTCTGGACCAGAAAATTCTTTGTTGTGTCTGTCCTATGCATTGCAGCATGTCTAGCATTGTCCCTGGCCTCCACCCACCAGTAGCACCCCCAGTTGTGAGCACATCTGTAACTTCTCTTCCCTCAGCATTATCCAATATACTTTCTGCAATGATGTGACTGTTGGGCAGTTGAAATGTGGCTAGTGCAACAGAAGAACTAAATTTTAAAATTTATTTACTTTTAATGAATTTAAATTTAAATAGCACTTGTGGCTACTGTCTTGGTCAATGTAGTTTAGAGAAAACACAAGTCTGTATAGCTATCCTAGGATCAGTCCAAACAATATCCATTTTCTTATACAACCGATTTTACTTGCTAATCAAAATCCTCAAGCAGAAGAGGTGAGGAGAGAGCTTGCTGATTGTATAACAAAGATGGGTCATGACCAAGAAAGGCTTTCTTAGCAGGGCTGTGGGACTGTCACAGTGGAGGTTAACCTAACTGTGCAATCTTCAAAGTGTGTTGCCTCACCTTGAGTAATGTATGACCGGCATGCTTCTGATACACAGTATCTGCCTTGTCCAAGGAAGTAATGTGCACAGGGAGGAGGCTGGAAGCCACGACTGTAAACCAAGCTGACTGATTTCCCTTAAGAAAGGAAGAAAAGAAGTTATTTTACAGAATGAAAAACTTGCAAAACCAGCACATTACAATGTACAATCAATAAAAAAAACAAGCTCCCTTTATAAGTAAATGTAAATAAATACAAGTAATCTATAAAAAAACACAAGTAAATATAAGTAAAAGGAAATGTTCTAATTGTCCCAGTGTAAAGTTAGGTTTAAAATATTAATGTTCTGTGTGCTTTAATGAAACATATTAAGGGTTTTAAGTGTGTAAGGCTAAACTGCCAATAAATTATAAAATACAAAACCTGAGGAGCCTGGGTGGTTAAGCGTCCAACTTTGGCTCAGGTCATGATCTCATGGGTTTGTTGAGCTGGTAGCTTAGAACCTGGAACCTGCTTAAGATTCTGTGTCTCCCTCTTCTTTATGTCCCTCCCCTACTCACACTCTGTCTCTCTCAACAATAAACATTAAAAAGAAAATAAAAGAAAAAGAAAAAACACGAAATCCAAGAAATATGCTATAGTAATGATTTGCAAATTGCATTTAGTATTGTTGGATACATCCATGTTTCATTTCCGTTTTTTCAATCACTTTGCAAAAAAGGGAGCAATTCTATAAACACTCTAAAATCTCCAGAATAATGCCATGTAAATGAATACCAAACAAAAAAGTATATACATAAAGGTATACATTTCATGGGATATAAAGAAATGTGACAGGGTGCCTGGCTAGCTCAGGTGGTGGAGCATGTGACTCTTGATCGGGACGTTGTGAGTTCGAGTCCCACATTTGGTATTAAGATTACTTAAAAAGAAAACCTTTAAATAAAGCAAAACAAAAAAAGAAGTGTGGGATTTATTTAATGCACATTAACCCTGTACCTAAGGCTGGACCTATGATTTCCATGTGAAACACCACCACAGGATAGTATCTTTCCTCCATGCCAAGCTGTCTGGGGCATTTAATACCCTAATGAAGATCTGGTTTCTGAGACCTAGTTGTTTTTCTTCCCCCTCTCTTTTCCCCACGTTTTTATTATGGACATTTTCAAACAAATAAACAAAAAGCATACCAACTTCCTACACAGTCATGATCTAGTTATTAACATCTGCCAGTCTTGTTCACATATCCGTATCCTTAAAGTAATCCTAATAGTAAGTCGTTTTATATGAAAAGTTCTTTTTAATGTTTATTTTTGAGATAGAGAGTACAAGCAGGTGAGAGGCAGACAGACAGGGACAGAAAGAGGGAGGAGCGAATGCAAAGCCCCATGTGAGGCCTGAACCCACAAACCTCGAGATCACAACCCGAGCTGAAGCTAGACACTCAACTGACTGAGCCACCCAGATGTCCCAGCAAGTTATTTTTTAATGGTGCAGAGTTTTCTTACCTGCAGAAAATCGATGCGGCCTATGGCACCCAAAAATAGAACCATTCCTGGTTTAAGCACAAAAGTTCTTGGAACAATGGAATGTGTTGGCAAAACAAGATTTACTTCTTTTTCTGTTAGAAGGTTTAAAATCTGTAAAGCAGAGGGTATTTTTTTAGAGAATTATTACTTTAAAAAAAATGTTTATTTATTTTTGAGAGAGTGCAAGCAGGGGAGGGGCAAAGAAGCAGGGCAGAGGATCTGAAGCAGGCTCTGCACTAATAGCAGTGAGCCTCATGTGGGGCTTGATCTCCTGAGCCAGGAGATCATGACCTGAGCCAAAGTTGGACGCTCAACCGACTGATCTACCCAGGTGCCCTGAAAATTGCTTTTATTGAAGATATGATATATTTTGATTTACCTCTTAGGTAAGAAGTGGTAAAAAAAAAAAAAAAAAAAAAAAAAAAAATTCCAGACTTCACAATAAACCAAAATGTGTCAGAATTTGCTGCATATAAAATTGCTACATTCAGTCTCAATCAATCAATTTATGAATGGTTTCACAACTTAATATTGAGTAATGGCAAAACAACTTTATGGGAGTATGAGAATTTCTATGTGAGCAACATCTCTCAAATGTCAAAACTGGTGGGTCTGAAAACAACTGATGAGTCAGTCCTAAGACGGCACATATCTGCTCTCCATCAAGGTTTCTAGAGAGTAGTTTAGAGCTAAAGGTAAGGCAAAATGCCACTTATATCCCAGTGACAAATATGCATGCATTAAATGCAAAATGGTCACCTCATTCTAGGATCAGGTAAAGAGTTCTGAAGAACACTTTTCTGAATTCTAGTCTTCATTTTATTTCCCCTAAATGCTCAGTAAAAAATGAGAGAAAGTTATGAATCCTCTGGCTTTTTTTTTTTTTTTAAACGAATCCTCTGGCTTTTAAGGATGAAGGGTTCCTAAAGAGACTAGAGAAAATAGAAAAGGAAAGCCACAAAGAACAAGATTTTGGTAAGATTTAAGGAATCAAAATCTGATTAAAAAAGAGCAATATAATGGGGCACCTGGCTGACTCAGTCAAGGAAGTCTGTGACTCTTGATCTCAGGGTTGTGAGTTTGAGCCCCACATTGGGGGTAGAGATTACTTAAAAAAATGTTTTTTGAAGAGAAATATTAGAGAAGGTAAAAGAAATGGATAAAAAACTTTTGTGAACTTGTTTCTTATGAAAAATAACACGGAAATAAAGAATATGTGAAACCTAGAGTGCCTCACAAGAAAATACATAACAAGGGGCTGCAACTACTCTTCCTCAGCATTTGTTTGAAAAAAGCTCATTAAAAGCCACCTGCAGGGGTGGCTCTGTGGCTCAGTTAGTTAGGCATCTGACTTTGGCTCAGGTCACGGTCTCATGGTTTGTGAGTTCAAGCCCCACATTGGGCTTTGTGGAGCCTGAAACCTGTTTCAGATTCTGTGTCTCTCTCTCTGCCCCTCACCCGCTCATGCTCTCTCTCAAAAATAAAATAAAAATTAAAAAAAAAGAGCCACCTGCAGTAAAGAAACCTTTTAATGCTTTTTAGCTGAGACCTTAATACTTATATTTCACAACAGAATTCTTTGAATCAGTTTGGGAAACACTGGTTTAAAGCATCTAATAAATGTATCAATAAACTGACACAGAAGCTAACTGCCAGAGACCTTTTAGATTTAAAAACTTGAGGGTCTCATCTGTTGGCTAGAATATTTAGTAAATTCTTGCTTTTCTACTTGACAAGAGGGTATATATGATGGAAGTAACTGCTAACCCAGAAGAATACACTGGTGAAGTGAAAGTGCTGGAACACTACCAGAAAGCAGTCCAGTTGCTCTGAAGTTCTAGATTGCGAAGGAAGACACAGGTGATAAGCAATTATTGTGAGAGTGCAAAAATGTTAAAAGATCTATATGATTCTGTGACATGAGACATGAAATAAGAGTATCATTTTGATAATGAAACTGTTAAGTGATCCATATAAGGCAAAGAAGGAAAAGAAGCTAAGACACCAATGTTTCATAAGCATATAGACATAATTAGGCAAATCAGGAACTTGGGTCAGTGACCAGATTCAAAGGAAACCGATTAATGGATCTGTTGTGCGGCTATATCCTGGATGCATACTAAGGCTTGGATGATGATCAAAATGGCAAATGAATAAGAAGTTGTGAGATTTAATGAATGTGTGGGATATAGGCTGAATTTAATGAGATAAAACAAAGTTGCTCGAAGATCTTGCAATTGGACTGAAAAGATGTACTAAGGACTGCTACCTGGGTGGCTCAGTCAGGTGAGCATCTGGTTGAGTGTCCGACTTCAGCTCAGGTCATGATCTTGCAGTTTATTATTAGTTCAAGCCCCACATCAGGCTCACTGCTGTCAGTGCAGAGCCTGCTTAAGATCCTCTGTACCTCTCTCTCTGCCCCACCCCCAACTTGCGTGCTCTCAAAAACATTAAGAAAAAAAAAAGATGAATTAAGGGCGAGAGACGGAGGGACAGAGAGAGAGAGAGAGAGGAGAGAGAATTAATCCTATTCTAAATTACGCTCACCTGAGAGTACTTATATAAGAAACTTAGTTTTTAGTGTCATACTTTAAAGACAAAAACAAATTAGAAAATATTCTGAAAAGGGGCCTCAGTTGCCAAACAGGGAGAACAGCTGCAAGAAACAGACAAATTATCTGGATTATGTCAACACAGTAAATGTTCAATGTTTTGTTGGATGAACTAATGAAGGAGAAGAGTATAGAATGAAAAAGAGACAGGACATTACACTTTAAAGTGGTTCAAAGTCTAGCAAGGGAAACAGGAATTTAGTCCATCTAGGTCCATTTGAGGAACAATGGGTACAAGTTACAGGGAGACTGTTCAGCTCAACAGAGTAGGTCAGAGGCCAAATGGGGTTACCTTGGGAGATGAGGGGACATTGCTTCAGCTGGTGGTGAGTCACTCCTTTAGTGTGAGCCGGATGGATGGGTTTAGAGGGAATTCAAGCATAGAACAGGTGGCTGGACTGCAGTGATATTTATAGTTTCTTCTAACTTCAAGATCTAGGATTTTATAAATGTCTCCCTAACTAAGGTAACAACCTCACTACCACACATAGGTTGTGGACAGCGAAGTCTACCAAATGGAATACAGATCTTGATGGCAGATAGATCACCCTGAACTGCTTCTATGAACGAACCAGAATGGAGTCTAAAGTGAAAGAACACCTCCTTTCCTGTGTTCTGCCAATTAAAACAGTACTTGTGTAACTGAAAGTTAGTATTTCTAAAAGACAACAAATACATACACAATTTTCTTTTGTAATTCCAGGGGTGTCATGAAACCAGTGGGCATCTTTCACATCTTGTGGGGTCAATTCTATTCGTTTGGTGGATTTATCTGCAACCATAACAGGTTCATTTCCCATGTCAAAGGCAAGGGAATCAGCATCAAACTCAAAAGCAGCTTCATCCTTCTGTTCTTCTGAATACACGAATGTTCTTCCAACTCTTCCTAGAACAAGTTACAGTTAAGCTATTAGTCACTCCTTTGAAGCTTTTGACTCCAGACAGATAATTCTTATTCTTCTTACTTGACTCAAACAAGTTAGACTAAATATGGTGTACAGAAGCAAGACTACAATGATACCCTTGCCCTCTTTTCAAAGGCATTGGGAGTCAGACTCTTGCAATGGTCAAGTATGTGGCTAGCTGTGTACACTGGGTAGGGGGATGGGTGGAAAGTGCTAGAAATCAAACTATTTTCAGTAAAGAAGGGACAATCTATTTAAAAAATTTTTTTTATTTTTGAGAGAGACAGAGTGTGAGACAGGGAGGGGCAGAGAGAGAGAGAGAGAGAGAGAGATAATACACATAGAATCTGAAGCAGGCTCAAGGCTCTGAGTTGTCAGCACAGAGCCTGAAGTGAGGCTTGAACTCACAAACTGGTCCCTTAACCGACTGAGCCACCCAGGCACCCTAAGGAGGGACAATCTAATTTAAAGCTGCTGCATGGGGTCAACAACCTGTGCTGGTCTGCAAGGACTGGGTGCTATTTCTTAGTGAAAATGCTTCTACTGCTGACAATGGTTGGTGGGCAGTTACTGTGTGTTTTCTTCCCTGGATTTCTCCAAGTACCTACTGTTTCAATTTTCTCAGCACAATGAACTGTGGGTTTCCAAATAGTAGCTTTGCCTCTAAAGGGCTTCTTTGTTCCAGAATGGGGAAAGTAGTCTCTTCCCACAAAAACTGGCTAGCCCCAGACAGCTGTACTCTACGTTGCTCCACAAAAATTTTTTAGCATGCCCCAACAAGTTTTCCAAAGGATGCTTACCTACTACATATCCATGTCGTTTCAAGAAATTAAGTTGATGTTGTTTTTCCTGACTAAGATCTTCTTCAGCTTCAGTTGCATCTTTTTTAAGCCTTTTTTGCCTTTCAAACATCCTGTAAGGTGTTGGGTTGCAAATAGGAAACTTCAGAAGGTTTAATGTAGTACCTGAAATCCCAAAAAATATATTGTTATAAACGTTATAAAAGAGAAAATAAGGGGAGGAAAACCTACATTTTTGAGGAGTTACCATGTCTTAGTTAGGTACAGTGATTGGGTACTTCATGGAACCTTCATGACAACCCCCTACAAAATCATTCTTACTTTTACAGATGAGGAAATAGGCTCAGAGATTGGCTCAAAGGCTCAACCTGGATTTGAATCTCAAATCTGCAGACCTGTTTTTTTTTTTTTTTTTTTAAATTTTCACTGTACCACCAGTATAAGAGCACTTCTGTGTATAATTTAACCAAAGTCCTGGACAGAGAAGTTAGCCCCATCAAAGTTAAACACTGGTTTCAAAGGAACAAATGAGGCAGTTTTGCCAACTGTTAAATACAGACAAGGTCACAAAAGGACCCGTTTTGCAATTACAGAAATTTCTTTCTTTTTATTTTTAATTTTTTTAAATGTTTTATTTCTAGGAGAGAGAGAAAGAGAGAGAGAGAGAGAGAGAGAGACCAGGGGAGGGTCAGAGAGGGAGTCACAGACTCGGAAACAGGCTCCAGGCTCTGAGCCGGCAGTCAGCACAGAGCCCGACGCGGGGCTCGAACCCACGAACCGCGAGATCATGACCTAAGCCTAACCGACGGACACCTAAGTCGGACGCCTAACCGACTAAGCCACCCAGGCGCCCCTACAGAAATTTCTTAAAACCACAAAATTGAGGGATGCCTGGCTGGCTCAGTCAGTGGAGCCTGCTACTCTTGATCTCAGGGTTGTGAGTTCAAGTCCCACGCTGGGTGTAAAGATTACTTAAAAATCTTAGAACCCTCCCCCCGACAAAAACCCAAAACCACAAAGTTGACTTTCCCCCCCTCAAAGTCACACATCATATAGAATTAGTGAATACTCAAATGTTAACTGTGTATAGTATACTGATCTTACGAATAACCTTAAGATATGAAGAATAAGACTGAGAAGGTGGAGTGAGCTTTAGAAAGTAAAAGAAGAAAAAAGTAAACGAAGGGCTTTCTAGAGAAACAAAGAAGTAAAGCTACCAGAGAAACCTCCAAGAGAACAGGAACTCTTGCTTTATGGTTCATCTACAGTGCCTAGCACAGTGGCTGGAACATGTAAGTGCTCCATGAATATTTCCATGAATATTTAAATTAGAGAAAATTACTCTAACATATAAGTTTCCGAGCACTAGGCTGACACAAAAGAGAAGAGTGACCAAAGTAGGGAGATACTTTTTAAAGGGAAGACTCCACACAGCCCCTGGTGGAAAGAAGAACTAGGAAGAATACACTCGGTGCCCGTGACGAGATTGAGCATCTCGGAAAAGGCAGGGGACGGGCCTCCTAAGGCTCACCAGGCCAAGGGGAGATGGTGGCTCTGTCGATAGCTTCGGCGCCCTTGGCGATGCAGTAATCGCTTTCTAGGAGCGTGTTGAAGAGAGTGGACTTGCCAGCGTTGGTGGAGCCAACCAGGTAGACGTCGCCACGGTAACGCCAGGAGCGCTGAAGCACTGAGATCAATTCTTCGATTCCGTAACCAGTCTTGGCGCTAATGAGCCTCACGTCCTTGAGCACCGTGCGGGCCCTGGCAGAAGGATTCGAATTCTCCTTCCCGTCTCGCGGCCCGTCCTCCTGGGCCTGCTGTGGTCCTCGGTGGCTGGACGGCCGAAGGAGCCCTGCGCGGGTACAGTCGTCCCACAGGCGCTCCCGGAGCCGCTGCAGGTAGCCGGGCGCGTCCTGGGGCAGCAGGTCCACCTTGTTCCCCAGCACGATCAGTTGCCGGGGGCCCACCAGCGCTGGCAGCTCCGGCAGCAGGGCGTCGGGCAGATCCAGAAGGTCCACCATGTAGAGCACCAGGGCGGGCCCCGGCCTTCGCAGCGCGGCGCTCACCAGCTCTCGATACTGCTCGCAGCTCATCTGTACGCGCAGGGCGCGCCGGTGGTGCACTAGGAGCCAGCAGCGTTGGCACACGGTCCGCGCCAGCCCGCCGTCGGTCTGCGCCGCTGCGCTGAGGTACTTCTCGCTGGGGAGGTAGCCGGGCACGCCAGGATCCTGGCAGTGCAGCTCCGCTCCGCAGCCCGAGCAGTTCAGGCCGCTGGGTGGCACCGTCGGGTCCGGGCGTCCCACGACCGGGTGTTGCCTCTTGTCCCGCAGCTTTTGCTGCCGCCGCTCTTCCCGCCGCTGCTGTTTCTGTCGCTCCTCCTCCTCCTGTCGCTGCTGCCGCTCTCGCAGCTGCTCTGTGAGGGTCGGTGCGGGCTCGGGCTCCGAGACGTACTCGGGGAACAGAAAATGCTCCTCCATGTCAGCCCCCCCTTCGTAACCCCCACTTGCCGTTGAGCCACGAGAAAGCCTACGTCCCAGGCCAGATAGGTCCTGGGAGGAAGAGGCGGCCGCGCATCTCTCGAAAAGCGGCTCCCGAGGGCCATGGCGCGCTACCGTGGGAGCAGATGCCCGTAAAAAGGGCCGCAGTAGCCTGCATGTCAGGCGTGCAGGCAGCATGCGGAACACAGCCACGCGTAAGGGGGGGAGGGGGCGGAATCACGCGCGCGCAGGCGCACTAGCTGCTGAGCGTAAACCAGGGACGTAAACCCGGGACTAGTCGAGGGCTGTCATTTGTCAGACACATTTAGACTCCTCCTTTCGCGTCTAATCCTGTGGGTTCTCTAGATGAAGGAAATGAGGCCATAGAACCCATTCAAAACTGCGGCAAAAGCACCGGCGATTTAGGCCGAGCGAGGTGGGCAGGAGGCCAGAGAGGGTTTTACTATCGGCATTATTCTACGCGCCACCGCTGGCACGACCTGCTTATAATGAATCTCATTTTTTAAAAACTTAATGCTTTTTGGTCTTTAGAAGTGCAAAGAAAAGTCGAATGCCGCATACTCACGGTTCCAATTAAAACCTTTTATTAATAACTCTTTTTTTCCAGGTGTCATTATTTGTGCAAGGATATAGAAAAACCAAGTTTTAACTGGCACGCGCCGACTGCAAGACCTTTCCTCGCAAGCAGCCACAAGCGGCGTTGGTGCACGACTTACGCGTGCGCAATTCTAACCCTTACTAAGGCTTCGCCTACCACTTGCGCAGCCGCAGATCTTTGTGGGCGGTCTCTGGCCTGGGAAGGAGAGCATTCTGGGAACGCCGGAGACGGAAATTACTTCGCCTCACGCTCAGGCGCTGGCAGCTGCTGCTCGTTTTTCTCGGATTTCTAGAGTTAGGAACTTGGGAACCCTTTGCCAATATGTATGACGCGGACGAGGGTACGTAACTACTCAGAACACTCCGCGGCGACCCATCTAAGGAGGGAAAAGTGGGCAATTGAATTAAATGAGGATTTGCGGCCTCCCCCGTAATCGCCGCCCAAGTATTCCCAGTCGTGTCCCCAACATTCCTCAGGCCGGGTACAAAGCTGGGGTTATGAGAGATGGAGGGCTCAAGGGAACGTAGCGTTAATGCCCCTGGTCGCCCCTGGTCAGGTGATTTTTGTTCTCTCGTCTTTCCGCTCCGGGGTATGTCTGATACACCCCCTTCCCGTATTGAAATGGCGCGCGGAAGAGTAAGACAAATTCCGTTGTATGGACTTTGAAGCAAAGAACTCCGTTCTTATTTTCCCCAGGGCCACAGTGGATTTATTGAATAGTTGAATTTTTGAGTGTCAGCTTGTGCCAAGTATCATGCTAGGCTCTGAAAATACAGCGAGGTTAAAGAATATAGCGTGTGGGGGGGGGGCGAGGAGGGTTGGTCTCTTTTGGAATGCCTTCCTACTGTCAAATGTGTAAGTAAATTGTCCTAGAAGATCTCTAAATTTCCTCTTCCCACAGGATGATGGTTTTCAGGTGTTATGTATTCTGTTGAATTGGACCAACGTTTTTTGTTTTTTTTCCCACATGGAGAATTCTTAGTCAAATCTAGTGTATTTTCCTTATGTTTTTTTTTTTTTTTTAATGTTTATTTTTTGAGAAGGAGACGGTCACTGAATCCCAAGCAGGCTCCGGGCTCTCAGCTGTCAGCACAGAGCCCAAAGCGCGGCGAACCCACGGACTGCGAGACCATGTCTTGAGCTACAGTCCCACAACCAACTGAGGAGCCAGGCACTCCTCATTCTGTATTTCTAAATTCAGTCTTCCATTATCCACAGCTTCTATTTCAGGCTTCCCTTTTTTCTGACTCTCAATCCTGTGGTGACCTCTTAGGTTTCTCTTTATTTCCTCAGCCACTCCATGGAGAAAAAGAAGAGCATAAACTCTACTGTTTAAACTTTTCTGTCTCAGATCTTGAGTCTGGAAATTTATAAATATCATTAGATTCCTTCTAGCTCAGAAAAAAATTTGAAGTTTTTTTAGTTTAACAGTTTGAGTGAGCAATGTATTCTCATCACTCACAAGGTAGAAAATATAAAAATATTAAAGGGTAAGGTCTTAACACTTGTCCAGGATCTGTCCATTGTGAGTCCCCTCCACAGAAGGTAATCTCTGTTCTTAGATTCTCTCTCCAGAGAGCTTTATGCATAATAAAGCAAATATAAAGGGGATTCTGTTTTCTGTCTTTTTATAGACAAGAGGTAACACTCCTACTTGGCTGCGTTTTTTGAGAGATATATGTCTCAATAAATATATATATTCTGGATATAAATATGAAGCTCAAATAAGAGTTCTAAATTACAAACAGGCGAGAATTATTAATAAGCTGCTGGTAGAGTATGGAGAGTTTATGCAGAGAAGGAAGACTGAAGGGAGGAAATTAAGGAATACCCCTATTAGAGTCATGTGGAAAAAAATGAGTCCATGAAGGACTCTTGGATATATTTATATCCATAAATATGTGTGTTTTATATATAATAATAATATGGGAGATTTTCATGAACACCCTGAAATTTTTTCACACCTACCTAGTTTATGTGGATATATCATAAGTAGTGTTTTATTGATGGGTATTTGGGTCATATCCAGTCTTTTTCTGGTTTATATAGTGCTGTTGTGAATTGTACTCGTCATTTTGTCCAATGCAAGTATGTTGTCGGGAGAAATTCCTAGATACAAAATTGTCAGCTTGAATAATTCACATGTTTAACATTTTGCTAGCACTAGTGAAACTAGTGATTGTACTAGTTTATGTTCTCATTGGCAGTGTATAATAATCTTGTGGAAAGAGAGTTAAAGGTATTTTATTTATCAAGTCTGCTCCAGCATTGAATCAACATTCTATTTCTACTTGTGCCCTTTGATATGTTTATTAGATAATGCCTTCATCAGTTCTCAGATCCTCCTTTNGGGAGAGAGATAGAGACAGCGTGAGCAGGGGAGGGTCAGACAGAGAGGGAGTCACAGACTCGGAAACAGGCTCCAGGCTCTGAGCCGGCAGTCAGCACAGAGCCCGACGCGGGGCTCGAACCCACGAACCGCGAGATCATGACCTAAGCCTAACCGACGGACACCTAAGTCGGACGCCTAACCGACTAAGCCACCCAGGCGCCCCTACAGAAATTTCTTAAAACCACAAAATTGAGGGATGCCTGGCTGGCTCAGTCAGTGGAGCCTGCTACTCTTGATCTCAGGGTTGTGAGTTCAAGTCCCACGCTGGGTGTAAAGATTACTTAAAAATCTTAGAACCCTCCCCCCGACAAAAACCCAAAACCACAAAGTTGACTTTCCCCCCCTCAAAGTCACACATCATATAGAATTAGTGAATACTCAAATGTTAACTGTGTATAGTATACTGATCTTACGAATAACCTTAAGATATGAAGAATAAGACTGAGAAGGTGGAGTGAGCTTTAGAAAGTAAAAGAAGAAAAAAGTAAACGAAGGGCTTTCTAGAGAAACAAAGAAGTAAAGCTACCAGAGAAACCTCCAAGAGAACAGGAACTCTTGCTTTATGGTTCATCTACAGTGCCTAGCACAGTGGCTGGAACATGTAAGTGCTCCATGAATATTTCCATGAATATTTAAATTAGAGAAAATTACTCTAACATATAAGTTTCCGAGCACTAGGCTGACACAAAAGAGAAGAGTGACCAAAGTAGGGAGATACTTTTTAAAGGGAAGACTCCACACAGCCCCTGGTGGAAAGAAGAACTAGGAAGAATACACTCGGTGCCCGTGACGAGATTGAGCATCTCGGAAAAGGCAGGGGACGGGCCTAAGACTCACCAGGCCAAGGGGAGATGGTGGCTCTGTCGATAGCTTCGGCGCCCTTGGCGATGCAGTAATCGCTTTCTAGGAGCGTGTTGAAGAGAGTGGACTTGCCAGCGTTGGTGGAGCCAACCAGGTAGACGTCGCCACGGTAACGCCAGGAGCGCTGAAGCACTGAGATCAATTCTTCGATTCCGTAACCAGTCTTGGCGCTAATGAGCCTCACGTCCTTGAGCACCGTGCGGGCCCTGGCAGAAGGATTCGAATTCTCCTTCCCGTCTCGCGGCCCGTCCTCCTGGGCCTGCTGTGGTCCTCGGTGGCTGGACGGCCGAAGGAGCCCTGCGCGGGTACAGTCGTCCCACAGGCGCTCCCGGAGCCGCTGCAGGTAGCCGGGCGCGTCCTGGGGCAGCAGGTCCACCTTGTTCCCCAGCACGATCAGTTGCCGGGGGCCCACCAGCGCTGGCAGCTCCGGCAGCAGGGCGTCGGGCAGATCCAGAAGGTCCACCATGTAGAGCACCAGGGCGGGCCCCGGCCTTCGCAGCGCGGCGCTCACCAGCTCTCGATACTGCTCGCAGCTCATCTGTACGCGCAGGGCGCGCCGGTGGTGCACTAGGAGCCAGCAGCGTTGGCACACGGTCCGCGCCAGCCCGCCGTCGGTCTGCGCCGCTGCGCTGAGGTACTTCTCGCTGGGGAGGTAGCCGGGCACGCCAGGATCCTGGCAGTGCAGCTCCGCTCCGCAGCCCGAGCAGTTCAGGCCGCTGGGTGGCACCGTCGGGTCCGGGCGTCCCACGACCGGGTGTTGCCTCTTGTCCCGCAGCTTTTGCTGCCGCCGCTCTTCCCGCCGCTGCTGTTTCTGTCGCTCCTCCTCCTCCTGTCGCTGCTGCCGCTCTCGCAGCTGCTCTGTGAGGGTCGGTGCGGGCTCGGGCTCCGAGACGTACTCGGGGAACAGAAAATGCTCCTCCATGTCAGCCCCCCCTTCGTAACCCCCACTTGCCGTTGAGCCACGAGAAAGCCTACGTCCCAGGCCAGATAGGTCCTGGGAGGAAGAGGCGGCCGCGCATCTCTCGAAAAGCGGCTCCCGAGGGCCATGGCGCGCTACCGTGGGAGCAGATGCCCGTAAAAAGGGCCGCAGTAGCCTGCATGTCAGGCGTGCAGGCAGCATGCGGAACACAGCCACGCGTAAGGGGGGGAGGGGGCGGAATCACGCGCGCGCAGGCGCACTAGCTGCTGAGCGTAAACCAGGGACGTAAACCCGGGACTAGTCGAGGGCTGTCATTTGTCAGACACATTTAGACTCCTCCTTTCGCGTCTAATCCTGTGGGTTCTCTAGATGAAGGAAATGAGGCCATAGAACCCATTCAAAACTGCGGCAAAAGCACCGGCGATTTAGGCCGAGCGAGGTGGGCAGGAGGCCAGAGAGGGTTTTACTATCGGCATTATTCTACGCGCCACCGCTGGCACGACCTGCTTATAATGAATCTCATTTTTTTAAAACTTAATGCTTTTTGGTCTTTAGAAGTGCAAAGAAAAGTCGAATGCCGCATACTCACGGTTCCAATTAAAACCTTTTATTAATAACTCTTTTTTTCCAGGTGTCATTATTTGTGCAAGGATATAGAAAAACCAACTTTTAACTGGCACGCGCCGACTGCAAGACCTTTCCTCGCAAGCAGCCACAAGCGGCGTTGGTGCACGACTTACGCGTGCGCAATTCTAACCCTTACTAAGGCTTCGCCTACCACTTGCGCAGCCGCAGATCTTTGTGGGCGGTCTCTGGCCTGGGAAGGAGAGCATTCTGGGAACGCCGGAGACGGAAATTACTTCGCCTCACGCTCAGGCGCTGGCAGCTGCTGCTCGTTTTTCTCGGATTTCTAGAGTTAGGAACTTGGGAACCCTTTGCCAATATGTATGACGCGGACGAGGGTACGTAACTACTCAGAACACTCCGCGGCGACCCATCTAAGGAGGGAAAAGTGGGCAATTGAATTAAATGAGGATTTGCGGCCTCCCCCGTAATCGCCGCCCAAGTATTCCCAGTCGTGTCCCCAACATTCCTCAGGCCGGGTACAAAGCTGGGGTTATGAGAGATGGAGGGCTCAAGGGAACGTAGCGTTAATGCCCCTGGTCGCCCCTGGTCAGGTGATTTTTGTTCTCTCGTCTTTCCGCTCCGGGGTATGTCTGATACACCCCCTTCCCGTATTGAAATGGCGCGCGGAAGAGTAAGACAAATTCCGTTGTATGGACTTTGAAGCAAAGAACTCCGTTCTTATTTTCCCCAGGGCCACAGTGGATTTATTGAATAGTTGAATTTTTGAGTGTCAGCTTGTGCCAAGTATCATGCTAGGCTCTGAAAATACAGCGAGGTTAAAGAATATAGCGTGTGGGGGGGGGGCGAGGAGGGTTGGTCTCTTTTGGAATGCCTTCCTACTGTCAAATGTGTAAGTAAATTGTCCTAGAAGATCTCTAAATTTCCTCTTCCCACAGGATGATGGTTTTCAGGTGTTATGTATTCTGTTGAATTGGACCAACGTTTTTTGTTTTTTTTCCCACATGGAGAATTCTTAGTCAAATCTAGTGTATTTTCCTTATGTTTTTTTTTTTTTTTTAATGTTTATTTTTTGAGAAGGAGACGGTCACTGAATCCCAAGCAGGCTCCGGGCTCTCAGCTGTCAGCACAGAGCCCAAAGCGCGGCGAACCCACGGACTGCGAGACCATGTCTTGAGCTACAGTCCCACAACCAACTGAGGAGCCAGGCACTCCTCATTCTGTATTTCTAAATTCAGTCTTCCATTATCCACAGCTTCTATTTCAGGCTTCCCTTTTTTCTGACTCTCAATCCTGTGGTGACCTCTTAGGTTTCTCTTTATTTCCTCAGCCACTCCATGGAGAAAAAGAAGAGCATAAACTCTACTGTTTAAACTTTTCTGTCTCAGATCTTGAGTCTGGAAATTTATAAATATCATTAGATTCCTTCTAGCTCAGAAAAAAATTTGAAGTTTTTTTAGTTTAACAGTTTGAGTGAGCAATGTATTCTCATCACTCACAAGGTAGAAAATATAAAAATATTAAAGGGTAAGGTCTTAACACTTGTCCAGGATCTGTCCATTGTGAGTCCCCTCCACAGAAGGTAATCTCTGTTCTTAGATTCTCTCTCCAGAGAGCTTTATGCATAATAAAGCAAATATAAAGGGGATTCTGTTTTCTGTCTTTTTATAGACAAGAGGTAACACTCCTACTTGGCTGCGTTTTTTGAGAGATATATGTCTCAATAAATATATATATTCTGGATATAAATATGAAGCTCAAATAAGAGTTCTAAATTACAAACAGGCGAGAATTATTAATAAGCTGCTGGTAGAGTATGGAGAGTTTATGCAGAGAAGGAAGACTGAAGGGAGGAAATTAAGGAATACCCCTATTAGAGTCATGTGGAAAAAAATGAGTCCATGAAGGACTCTTGGATATATTTATATCCATAAATATGTGTGTTTTATATATAATAATAATATGGGAGATTTTCATGAACACCCTGAAATTTTTTCACACCTACCTAGTTTATGTGGATATATCATAAGTAGTGTTTTATTGATGGGTATTTGGGTCATATCCAGTCTTTTTCTGGTTTATATAGTGCTGTTGTGAATTGTACTCGTCATTTTGTCCAATGCAAGTATGTTGTCGGGAGAAATTCCTAGATACAAAATTGTCAGCTTGAATAATTCACATGTTTAACATTTTGCTAGCACTAGTGAAACTAGTGATTGTACTAGTTTATGTTCTCATTGGCAGTGTATAATAATCTTGTGGAAAGAGAGTTAAAGGTATTTTATTTATCAAGTCTGCTCCAGCATTGAATCAACATTCTATTTCTACTTGTGCCCTTTGATATGTTTATTAGATAATGCCTTCATCAGTTCTCAGATCCTCCTTTTCACCTGGCTTCTTTTTCTGTGTGAAACACAAGATCTCTAGACCTCAAGAAAACCCATATGTTTTCCTCTTTATAAAATTGTTTACTTTTCTTCCAATATTTTGCCTTTCTCCTTTCATTCACAGCCAGTCTTCTTAAAAAGGAATTCCCATTTTTTCACGTTCTCCTCAGCCTATTATAATCTAATTGTGCTCAAGCCACTTCATTGAAACAGCTCTTAGTTAGAATGTCAGTGACTTCTTAATTGATAAATAAGAAGGACTTTTTTTTTTTTTAAATGTTATCCAGACCCAGGGTACGTGGGTGGTTCAGTTGGTTGAGCGTCAGAGTCTTGATTTTGGCTCAGGTCATGATCCCAGGGTTGTGGAATAGAGGCTTGCATCAGGTTTTATGCTGAGTGTGGAGCCTGCCTAGGATTCTCTTCTCTCAAAAATAAAAATAAAAGCATTTTAAACCTTATTCTAAACTATGTTGTGGTATTCAGCATTGTTGACTTCCTCCTGGAAACTCACTCCTTCCTTCTGCCACATAATTCTCAATTCTTCCTAACTATCTGACTTTCCTTCTCATTCTCTTGTGCTATTCATATTCTCTCTGGAGGATCTCATCTATTCTCCGTGGCTTCAGTTACCATTTATTTGTGGATGACTTTGAATGTATACTTCCAGTCCATATGTCTTGCATATCTGACTGCCATTGGACAACTTTACTTGGATGTACCCCAGGCTCCTCAAACTTGCCACTGCCCAAACAGCTGTTTCCCTTACCTGTTCTCCATCTTGATGAGTGGTATCACCCTCTTCTGTTGTTGAAGCCAGAAGCCTGGGCATCTTTCTTGATTCCTATCTTCTGTCCCTATTATCTAATGAGCCACCAAGCCCTAGAGTTCTGTCTCCTAAAATATGTCAGATCTGGTCACTTCTCTGTTCACTGAACTTCTAGTTCAGGCCACCACCATCTCTTGCCTAGATTACTTCTCCAGATTCTCAACTGGTTTTTGTGCTTCAGTTTTCTTGCGTCTCCAATCCACTTTCCAATACTGTGGCCATAGTGATCTTTCAGAAATGAAATCTGATCTAACCACCCTTGTTAAAATCTTAAAATCGTTCTGTTGGTAAAAATCAGTCTCTTCTACCACTCCAACTTCACACTCCATGCTTCAGCTACATTGGCCTTTTTTCATTCCTTGAATATCTTTCATTTTGGAGTCTTTCACACAAATTTTTTTTTTGTTTGAAATATTACTTTCTCTACTTCTCCCATCGTCACCCCTTTGCTTTTGCCTGGTTTACTCCTGTTTATTCTTATGTGAGATCTCTGCTCAGCTCAGCTTTTGGAAGGTCTACTGTAACTTCTCAGGTCTTGGTTAGGACTGTCCATATCATTTTGTTTTTCCTCTTAATTGAATTCATCTTATTTGTCTCTCAACCCCCCCCCCCCC